>NC_087218.1:5234115-5241615 GCF_015104395.2 Macrobrachium nipponense
AGCCCTTCAGCGTTATGCTTCTCTTCCATCAACTGGTCCAGCAAATCTTGATTTGTCGTGGTCAGAGCAGCTTCGTTCAAATTCAAGTCTTCGATCTCATCCAGGAGGAAAATGTTCTCCTCTCGAGCATCCGTCCAGTGTTCCTTCAGGAGAGAGATCATCTCGGTGGCGTAGAAAAGGTCGTCTTCAGCGTTCATCCGGGCAGTTGTAGTAGCATCTTGAGCAATCTGGAGCCTTCTGGCCTCCATGCACTGATGTGCGCGGCCAAGAAGTCCTCCCAGAACAAGAGATGCTGCGGTATTACAATTAAACAACCCGAGGATTCCATTTATATAGGTTGTACCACTGATCCGGTAGGGATCAGAGCCATTGAGTTTTTCACAAAGTTAACAAATTTACCAAGAGCAAACATGGTTGCCACTTTCATTTCCACCCGATCAAAACGTCAGAATTGGAAAATGCCACTGGAGCTCCAGGGATTCCGCAGAACTTCATTTCGGCTTCGATGCGTTTTTTTCAGATTCCTGGCGGAGCCTCCTTTCGGAAGGACTTGGAGCGACTGAAGGCTCCTCCTGAAGACTTCGACGGCTTCATTCAGCAGCATCAAATTGAGACGACTTGAAAAGTGAATCAATAATAATGTCTCCGTCGGGAAGGAACTGAAAAGTCAGCGGGGAAATTTTGGTATTTCAGTCACAGATTATAATAGCACAAAAGAAATTGATTTTAAAGAATTAAGAATGAAAGAAAAAGGGGATTTTAAGCTTATTTGATGAGGGAAGCGTAAAATTCTTTAGTTCAACACACGCATATATATATATATATATATATATATATATATATATATATATATATATATATACATATAGTATGTATATTATATATATATATATATATATATATATATACATACATATATATATATACATACATATATATATATATATATATATATATATATATATATATATATATATATAAATATTTATATATATATTATTTGCAACCATACATTTTGGATATTTTCATCAGTGTCTCTGATCACTGTTAATACATTACCATGAGAGAGAGAGAGAGAGAGAGAGAGAGATTAGGATGCAGTTTCATCGAATTATAGTCATTTATTTATTCCTTTTATAAACGTAGTCAGCAACACCTTCAAATAGGGCTGAATGTTGAGCCCATACCCCACCTACAACCTACCCCCACATTTTCTAACAGCGTTTTTAACAGCACTTTCAAACGACGTTTTAACAGCATCTTTTAACAGCACACTCAAACAGCGTTTGAACAACGCTTCGAAGTGCATTTTTAACAGCACTAGCAAGAGCTTTTTAACAGCACCTTCAAATAGCATTTTTAACAGCATCTTTTTAACAGCACCTTCAAACACCGTTTTTAACAGCATCTTTTAACAGTACCTTCAAACAGCGTTTTAACACAATCTAACAGCACTTTCAAACAGCGTTTTTAACAGTATCTTTTGACAGCAACCTTCTAACGGGCGTTTTAACAGCATCTTTAAGAAAATCTTTTAACAGTACCTTCAAATAGCGTTTTTAACAGCATCTTCTAACAGCGTTTTAACAGCATCTTTTAACAGCACCTTTTAACGGCGTTTTAACAGCATCTAACAGCATTTTCAACAGCATCTTTTAACAGCACCTTCTAACAGCGTTTTTAACGAGCTCTTTAAAACATCTTTAACAGTACCTTCAAACAGCGTTTTAACACAATCTAACAGCAGCTTTCAAACAGCGTTTTTTTAACCTCATCTTTCTAAGCAGCATTTTCGAACACCATCTTTAAACAGCATTTTGGAACTGCACTTCTGACTTTTTCGGACAGCATCAGAACAGCATTTTAACGGCCTTTTCGAACAGCATATTTTAACAGCATTTTCGAGCAGCATTTTCATAAGCATCTTTTCAGAAACGTTTAACAGCATTCTTGTCTGTTTATTGGAGGGTGGACTGGTGGGCGGCTTTCAGGTGCTACAGAATCCGCAATCAAGAATATAATGATCCTCTGGAGTTATGAGAAGAAGAAGAAGAGGAAGAAGAGAGAGAGAGAGAGAGAGAGCGGAGGGCAGGGGTGGAGGGGTGGGGGGGGATAAGCATCGGAAACGGATAAAAGGACGAAGGGAATTCTGATAAAAAGGAAGGAAAGGAAAAGAGATCATTCGGAGAGATAAAGTATAAGTTCAGGCATCGATGATTCACAGTGAGAATGAATCCACAGTTCTACTTTGCGCCTCTCTCTCTCTCTCTCTCTCTCTCTCTCTCTCTCTCTCTCTCAATACAACATAGTTTAGGTTTTAGAGTTCATATTATGGATTCAGTCATCATGACTCATTGGTTTCATATCCATCTCATCCTTAGTAGTAAAACATCATTAATAATAGAAGCTTCTTATAGGCCTTTCTGCATGCAACGAGAGAGAGAGAGAGAGAGAGAGAGAGAGAGAGAGAGAGAGAGAGTGTGTGTGTCACTATGGGACGGAGTGCAGTGCAAGGGTAGTTAAGGGTTAGGATGTCTGAAAGACTAGTTATAGTCCATCCGCGGTCCGCGGAGAGAGAGAGAGAGAGAGAGAGAGAGATCACTGAGAGAGAAGAGACTACGAGACAGAGACTGATACAGAGAGGGGGCTCACTTAAGAAACAAAGAGGGGGGGGGGGGGGAGAGAGAGAGAGAGTCTACGAGACTGATACACAGAGAGTGAGAGAGACTATGCCTGCTTGCATTCAGAACCAAAACCACCACCACCACCACACAGCCACTTCCTCCTCCCCCACCAATTTCTCCTTCGCTTTTCATTAAAAAAATGTAAGCGTATGAATCATGATTCATTTTAGTATTAAGTCACAAACATATTTTGTTGTAATTCGGAACTTACGAACAATGTTATCGTTTACAATTACAATAATTGTTTAAGTGTAACAATTTTCCGTTGATGGATTTCAAAAGCTGGAGGGAGGAAGAAAGGAAAACCTTTTTTCACGCATTATTCTAATGGGAAAAGAGAGAGAGAGAGAGAGAGAGAGAGAGAGAGAGAGAGAGAGAGTCTCTATCTCTCCTTTAACTTTTATGATTCATTATGATATTTCTCTTTGATACTACTAATCCGGCTCTTCTGAAAGCGGCTGGCTCCATAGATTACTCAACCCAGAGGTCACTTTCACATTCGTACTATATAACTGCTCTACCTATATATCTATCTATCTATCTATCTATCTATCTATCTATATATATATATATATATATATATATATATATATATATATATATATATATATATATATATATATATATATATAGATAGATAGATATACCAAAGCCCGTTACATGAACAAGTAAATCATCAAATATATGAAATGGTCTGTCGTCATAGGTCTAGGTTTGCGTCCCAAGATTCGGGTCTTGCCACATCTGAATAGCCGGTATTTTTTTTTTTTTTTTTTTATTCCTATGCCATGTGCCCCACCCCATCTGCGACCTTCAACAGTCGACTAGCGAGTCAGTCTGAAAAATACGTGGACTTTAGTTATAGATCCAGAAGGCCTTATATATGTTCAGCGGGCTCTTGCTCTGCGTGCAGGCAACATCTCGTGGATGGAACAGCAGAACAGACAGACGCTGGTTAATGACAAGCTGGGAGAGAGACTATAACTGTCTATAACAGTCGGTTATAAACAACTAAACTGAATCAACATAGAAATCAATGTCGTTAATGAAAGATCTGAATCCGATGAAAAGTAAGTCTAAGATCGTCGTAGACGTCTAATCTTACATTCAGACATACATATACATAATTCACGTCTGAACTCTTATTATTATTATGTATAATAAATAAATCTACTTCATATCTGCCGGAGTTTATTATAATATGCATAAATTTCAACATTGTACTATAGGCCTTAACAGCGTTTTAGAGGGAGAGAGAGAGAGAGAGAGAGAGGGTGAGGGAGACTCGTATACCGTAGTGCTATGCACATGACAACTGCGTTCGCGCTCAAGGCTTCCATCCCGACTTCAGCTTCATTGAAGTAGTGATCATTGCACTCTCGTGAGTGCAAGTGATGGGAAATATAGTTACTTGCACTAAATTGGAGTACTAGTCACTGTAAGAAATTAAATATTCCATTTTGCCAGGGTTTGTAGGCTGTAGTTAAAATCGAAGTCACAGCCAGTCAGCATTAAGACACAGGGGAACGGAAGACGTTATCACGGGCTGCAGTGGATTTGAATTTTGTTTTAATCGCTCTACAGGTGCCTGCTCAGACTCCCTTTCCCCCTACCCCTGGGTCCTACACTACAACACCCCCTGAACACCTTCCCTACACCTACACTTACCCACACACATACATACACGTGTATATATTTAGGTCTAACAATAAATCTTCAAACACGAAAGTGGATATAGGGTATGAACAGTTATGACTATAGAACAGTTTCAAACAGCACAACAGTTTCATATGGTACAGCAGTTTCAACCTCTGGAACAGTTTCATACGGTCCGGCTGTGTGCTTTCAAAGGTGTGCGTTCTGTCATGTCGGTTTTAGGCTTAATAAATAAATAAATAATTATTATTATTAGAATTACGTTTCATTGAATGATGATTAAAGCATATCAGGAAGCTGCTTTCCTTGGGCGTCATGGCAAGAATCTGAAAGGTTTTAAGAGCCAGTATCTCTCTCTCTCTCTCGTAACCTAGATTGAAAAAATGAAAAAAAAACAATGGATTAATTAATATGATCATATATATTGACTCAGGATGGGGCACGAAGGGTCAAGAATGGAATGAATATGAGAATCTAAAGCCTTTTGGGTCACTGGCGAGAGGAGGAGCACTAGGCCTATATCACCTATTCCCCGCCATGCCTCGCATTCTGGCGGTTTAGTGTCATCGCAGATATTATTATTATAAATGTTTCCTTCGGAACCTTCCATTGGAAAGGAGACAAAAGGAAGGAATAATAATAATAATAATAATAATAATAATAATAATAATAAAAGCCTTGTTGGAGAATAGAAATGAGAGAGAGAGAGAGAGAGAGAGAGAGAGAGAGAAACGAGGTGAAACTACCCGTATACCAGGCGGAAGGATATTATCTTCAAATCTATTCTACAGGTACATAGGGAACACGATTTGAAAATAAAAATAAAAATGGGAAAAAAAATTATCAACAAATGAAGGTGATATGTAGCAAGTGACAAGTATTTCATGGACTACGAATGTACACGTGCTGAATATAGCATTTGGGAACAATAATAATAATAATCATAATAAAACTGACGATGAAGAATGTTGGAATTCGTCTTGTTTGGTTCTGTTGCATAGAGCGTCAATCACTGAGTGACAATCAAGCTCCCTGCCGAGTGTGTGACTTCGGGCGGCCATATTGAAAGGTCTCGGTCCAGCTCACAGTTATATACTTCATCACTATTATTATTAATATTTTTGCTATTTCATTTTCATCTTTTTTGCTATTATTATTTTATTACTATCATTACTACTAATTTTCTACTATTGTTTATCATAATGAGTGTTACTGATATTATTAGTTATTATTATTATTATTACTATTGTTATTACCGGACCCAATTTCACAGAGAAAAATTACCTTACAAAAACATGTTGGCCTAACCACATGATTCCTGTAAATTACAGGACTTATTTGCATACAGTCACTGAGCGCTAACCAAACAGTAATGTACAAACACTAAACACTAACATTCACAATGCACTTACACCCACTAAACACACATACTTAACATACATTCACACTCAATAACGCTAAACACTCATGAATACCAACACTCACTATACACTAAACAGTCATAAAACACTAAACTCACTAAATACTCACTATACCTCAAAACACTCGGTAAACATTCAATAAAACTTCACAGACAGCCTTTGTTCTTCTGAATCATACTGCTTTGTGTGTCTTTGTGTGTGTGTATGTTTGCTCTCTAATAATAATCCAGCCTCGCATTTATTGCGTTTGTTTTTATTTGTGTATTTGGATGTGTTTCTCTTTCGCATTATTTATCTGAGTTGTTTTCTTTGTAGGGCGCTGCTGCTGCTTCTGCTCTGCTGATGCCTCGAGTGGAGAGTTACAAGGATGAGGATGTCTCAGAGACTTGTTATAATTAGTCCATCCTCCTTAGAGGAGACATCGCATAGACAGAAGATGTCTCTCATTCAAATTGTTTTCCTCATAGATGAGTTGTTTTTAAGTACTACTTTTTTGGGGGAAAACACATCTATAATTCTCTCTCTCTTGGCATTACAATATAATGGTGTTTTTGGCCACAAGCGTTTGTATATTGAACAAGCGTACTTCAGCAATATTGTAAATAATGACTCTCTCTCTCTCTGACAACCCCATCGGTGACCCCTCCCCCCACCTCTCTTAATCCAGATTGTTAAATACCATGGGAGGGCTATAATGGCCTCTGTGCAAGTTTTTTATTTTGAAGTGACTGCGTGTTTAGTGCATGCCCGTGATCTAACTAAACATTGCATCGGGTACAAATAATCTGGGTTGAAAAATAAGATACAGTTGCACTTCCGTAGGTACTCCAGGACTGACTTTCTCTCTCAAAGCATTAAGTTTATATTGCCTACATTTCTCTCTGTCTCTTTAAGCACATTCAATTTTTATCGCCTACATTTATACACACACGCACACACACACCACACACACACACACACACACACATATATATATATATATATATAGATATATATATATATATATATATATATATACTATATATATATATTATATGTTGCTACTTCTTTAAAACGCATATATCCCCTCTTAGACTATATAAAATGTTATGTAGAGTTTGGCAACATTTTTTTCAGATTCCTAGCTAGCTTAGAATTAGGATGTTTTAAATGTGTGTTCAGATTTCGCATAACATCATATAAAAGAATATATAAACGTAGTATTAAAAGAGAGAGAGATTATCTTTGTCCGTTCGAAGCTAGAGTTGTTTTTCAAAACCTGTCAACACGTTTGATAAGAGACATCGAGGTCTTCGTTGTATTTTGGGAATTCTGTCATCACGTCCGATAGTGACTTTTGCTCGAGTCTGTTTCGATTGAATACGTGTCTTTGTTGAACTGACTGGTTTCATAAGCGTTCGTCTTTGTCAAAACCAAGTGCAGATTCCACAGTTAGTCTGTAAAGTTGCATCACTTTTGGAAGCTTCTAGAAACAATTATTGTCCAAAATGTTTTGTGTCATCTCCACTGTCCAGCTTTCGTAAGGAAGAGAATATTCATTACATCTTAGAAACCGCGTTCCGTTCAGACATCTCTCTCTTTCTCTCTCGTCTCTCTTCTTTTCTCTCTCTCTCCTCTCTCTCTCATCCTCTCTCTCTCTCTCTCTCCCACGACATACTTGAGATTATATTAACGTAACGATTTCATACTTACTGAATGGTCACTCGTAACTTTTAGATTTCGGATTTGATATTTCTTAG
>NC_087218.1:5249115-5254115 GCF_015104395.2 Macrobrachium nipponense
ATTGTTGCCTATTGTGTTTTTGGGAGAAAAAATACCGAAGCCAAACCCAGCACTTCCAAAGGATGTACAATGTTTTCAAAGGGTTTTTTATCTTTTATTAGAGAAAATATACAATATTTTGCAGTTTTTAACAGAATTACATTCATAATTTTGTCTGATGAGAGTATTATTGTCTTTCTAGTGACAATACATAACCAGCTTAGATTCTAGACATCTTTTTTAGATTTTAATTATATTACATACTTGAATTTACTATGTACATACATGCATATACCCATACATATACACTGTATATACATACTCATTTCACCTACCTATTATCTGTAGTATATACTGAAATTCCAAGTAACTACGTGTAAAATTAGAATAAATGTTTTTAAATTACTTACTCAATACATACCTATTTCTGTATATATTTTTTATTGAAATACGTTGGGTTGCTCTAGTTGGTTTACCATCAGAATAAAAAAGATTTAAGTCATAATCTAAGACATTCTAGAACGATTTTCATCATTGTATCCGTTTTTTTAATGGCAACAGTGTTCTTAAAAGCTTGGCAACTGATTGCAGATTGTTTGATGGTTCTAGTATGGTTGAGCATGAATAATCAAAATGTTATTTGTTTGTTTCCCGTAAATTTTCACTTGTAATTCTGTATCCTTTCTAACAACACACGTATCCAAGAAATGGATACAGCGATTACTTTCTTTCTCCGGGGTGAACTTTATGCTTGGTACCAAATCATTTATTTCTTGTAGAATGTCATCAATATTGTGAAAGTCATCTCATGTCGAAACCAATAAAAGTTATCTGGTAAAACAGCATTGGCAGTGCGGCGTTCGGCTTTCGAAAAAATTCATATATATATATATATATATATATATATATATATATATATAATATATATATATAATATATATATATGTATATTATAGAACCAGTGATTGGCAACTACCCATTTGCATATATACCAAATTTCTCATTAAATGTTAAACACCTGTACCTTACTATACAGTCTAATTAATCTTATAATTATTCCATTTGGTCAAGTAAAACTATTTACTCAAGTCAACATTTAGAAATTGTAAGACATCATCTACTGGGACACATGTAAATAAACTTGTGACATCATCAGAGTTTATTTACATGTGATTATATAGACAAGACGAACTCGCTGCTGCTGGATGACTCAAACACATGAAAAACCTGACGTCAAATCCATAAGGTAACGTAAATGCGTATTTCAACAAACAAAGCCCAAGAGATGATTAAGGAATTCCGTAGTACAAATGCAAAACTGCCGTATTATCTGTATGGTTTACTTAAAACACACAAACCTGGCTACCCTGTGAGACTTGTTATTATAAGCACAGCGAGTTGTTCATAAATTATAAACTTTCTAAATATTCAGCGAAAAATTTTGCACCCATTTAGTTGGAAACATCCAATCACACATTGTTAAACATCTATAGATTTTGTAGAGAAAATTATTAACGGGAAAGAGAGAGAGAGAGAGAGAGAGAGAGAGAGGAGAGAGAGAGAATGTTCTTCATACCAGCAGTGAACGTTCATAATTTGTCTTCCATCTTTGCTACGATCCACCCCTTTCTTAACGATAATTTTCATAGTGCAACTGCTTTAGTATTGAGTGAGAGGAGGGGGAGGAGGAGGATTATCATTATGTATTATTGACTCTTAAATGACTGTTAATTAACTGTTCAAGCAATCCCCTCGAAAAATAGTTATCGATTGAACTGTCTTGTCTGTAACTTCCGACCAATCTTCATCCTAACCGTTTTTTTTTCTCCTTTTTGTTTAATACTCAATGAAATTATAGTCTAAAATTGGACTGATCGGTGCACACGTATTATGCTCCCGTGGGCTTTCTCTCTCTCTCTCTCTCGTCTCTCCCTCTCTCTCTCTCTTCAAGAATTTAACTCCTGTTAAGTGGTAGTGAAAAGACAACTGACTCAGTTTTAACACATTTTACCACAATTTATTCGCCACATTTGTTCATTTACTGCAGTGAATGACGATGTGTTCTGTATTTTATATTTGCCAAGTATTTATTCGTTTTTTTTTTTTTGCGTTTACGTAACTTATTGCAACGTATTAGGGGGTGTTGCAACACCTCATTCCATTGAAAGTGTATATGTAACTGTGATGGGATGTCTAGTTATGTAGGTAGGTACTATGATCTTGGGTAGTTACTAGTGTATAATATGCTGTCATGTGATGTCACGTATGTAGGTACCAACCCACATACAAGACAATGCTGTCTCGTACCCAGCCAGGTCTGTTGGATAGAGGGGGGTAGGATGGCGGGGTGGGTGTAGTTGTGCTCCAAATTTGGACCTTTGCCAACGAAGTTAATCACAATTACATACTGAAAGTTTTTTTCTTTTTTTTTTTTGCTTTCTATATTCGTATAATAATAATAATAAAAAAAAAGGCCTTGAAAGAAAACTAAGTGTGTAAATCGGATTCATAAATTATTCTGGCAAATCCAAAAATGAAAATATAAATTAAGTTTTAAAACTTCAAATAAGTTATTTAAAAAAGAAAACAAAAACAAAAATTTGTTTCGTTTTTACTCGCTATTCCTTCACTTACTCTCCGTTCTGTCTTGAGGTGGGCGTGGCGACGAGCCGCACCAGGAATCAGCCAATCAGAATCGAGCCAAACTCCGTTCTGATTGGCTGATTCATCAGCGTCTTAGGGACTTCCCGGATGTAAACAATTGTCTTCGTCCTAAACCTCCCGCTCGTTGTTTGACTTTGCTCGCGATATGACTAGTATCGTAACGCATTATATTTAATTATGACGTAATTTGCGTTGGTTGTTAAGAGTAATAGAATATCAGTTTCCTACAGTACTTTTTTGGTTCTTAATTCACAATTTAAACGTAGTTTTTGTGGGAACAGGCTTATTTTCGGACCTTGGCTCATTCGGACCTTCATCTAATTGGCCGATTCGGACCAAGGTATATAGTATCAAGGTCAAGGTTATTCTTTAGACCTTGTATAGAATAAGGGAGAGAAGGTACGGTCACTTTGGTCGCGGGGGGTAGTTGTGGGGTATTTCCGTGACAGGCCTGGAGGTCAGGGTGGGGAGCGGTCAAGGCAAGTACTACCTTGGGAAACTTAAGTACTATGGTCGAAGGGCTTAGGTCTGTAAGTGTCAGATGTCCTTTTCACTCTTATCTTGTATACGTTTTGTATTTATATAGGTCACTGTACTACACATACAAAATCGTGGATTGATAATGTTTGGCGTCTCTAATGTATAATAGAAACCTTAAATTAATATGCTTTACAGGACTTAAAAAAATATTCAATTAGCATTTGACCTTGGCATTTATTTACAAAGGCTTATTTACAATTTTTACAATACATTATTTAATAAACTAACATAAATAGACATAGATAACACATAACAGTATCTGGCTTCATAATGGAAATGAAAAATTCTTAGTAAAAGTGAAAAAAACAATTTTTTACATTTTCATGGCACTATTTAGTTAATTTATGCATCTTTTTCTTTTTGCCTACTTATAAAATCTGGCCATTCAGAGCTCTCATCCTAAAAAACATCCGACATCTGACAAAAAACAATATTACTTTTAAAAAGGCGAGGATACACAATTTTTCAAATAATGGCGTGCCAAGTCGCATAATACTCCATTGCCTGGTCTCAGTGTATTTTCTCCATTGTATGTTTGAACATTTTCTCCATTACCTTTAATTTTTCAAAAAACTCAGCACTTGGTTCCGTTAATTTATCATCATGTCGCTCTACTGCACTAATCCAGGTATCTTTCACTTTTTAAGTTACAATCCTAAGAACTGATAATCTGGAAATTGAGATGCCACATAACCTCCAACATATCGGAGGCCCTCTTCGTCTGCAACATTCTCTAAAGTTCTTTCATAAAAATTCATTTTCAAAGTTTTCTGAATCTTCTTCTGGAATCTTCTCATCTTCAGTAGAGGCAAACACCATTGCAGAAATCATGAGCTCTCTTTCAAGATCAGTTTCATTTGAATCATTATTTTCACAACACTCTTGACTGAACATTCCTTCCGACATATTTGAAGAATCGCACTCCTTCATCGAGTTACAAATTTTTCCAGTTATAGAGTTTATTTTGCCAAGTAAATATGACCTTATTCTGTGTTTGACTTCAACTGGCGTAGGATGATCATAAGTTGCACCCATTTGTCTAAGACAGCCAAACATGTTTTCCAGTCCATCTTGGTTAAGTCTGGAGGTAATTATGTTTGATACATCATATTTACTTTTCAACATATCATGCAACCTTGGCAAGGATTACATGACACAATAAGTCCCTTTTGGAATTGATAGATCTTATTACTTTTGCAAACTCGCAGTTCAGTTTCAAGCAATACACTTCATATTGTCAAGGATTTTATTCTCTTCCGTCAGTTGCATCCCATAAGCATGTTTAGATTTTTTTCAGTCATAAGGTACCCTTGAATTGAACACATCAAACCAGGAGTCGGAAAGCTTTATAAAGTCCCTTGTACTTTCCCCAAGACATGCTCTTCAAAAGTCCCTGACTTCCATAAAAATCTAAAGCTTTAGATGTTGTTTCCGAAAGAAACTGCACTGCTTTCCTCACATTCATTCACATTCATCACGAGGGAATCGGAAAAAGGATACCTCCTTTTTTTCTACTATTTGAATAACAACCAAACACGACGCAGTTTGCTTGGCATTATTTAAATAAAAAGTTTAGATTATATAAAAAATCAAAACTATGGTTTGTATTCGAAGAATGTAAAAATAAATCACTGCAGAGATGACTGAAGTGACCTGTGATCTACATTTGAATGAAACGGTAGCTGAGTGACTTCTCGCCCTGACCTGGCCTCCAGGTGGCGCGGTTCTTGGGCGGGATAAGCCGCAACCTCCCACAAATGACTACCTGACCATTCTATATACCTTGATGCGGACCTAATATGCAGTGTCGGCTCCTG
>NC_087218.1:5256340-5273840 GCF_015104395.2 Macrobrachium nipponense
GTGTATGTATATCTGTGCGTACATACTTTGTATTCCTATGTATATATATATATATATATATATATATATATATATATATATATATATATCTATATATATATATATTAGATATATATATATATATATATTATATATATATATATATATATATTCAGATATATATATATCTATATATCATATATATATATATATATATATATATCTATATAGATTATAATTATAATATATATTAAATATAATATATATATATTATATACTATAATATATATCTGTATAATATATAATTATATATATCTGTAATAATACTATTTCTGTAATATATATATATATTATATCTGTATATATATATATATCTGTATATATATTCTGTAATATATCTTATATTCTGATATTATAATAAATATATATCTATATATAATATTAAATAAATATACATTATATATATGTTAATATATATAATGAATTTATATAATATAAATATATATAATAATTATAACCATTATATATATGTAATAATATATATATGTATATTTAAATAAATAAATATAAATATATATATATAATAAATAAATAAAGTATTTATAGATATAATATATAATATATATATAATGTATGTATAAATGTATATTTTAATACATATAAATATATTTATATATAATTCTAATGTATGTTTTAATGTATATACATATATAATTCATATAATAATATTATATATCTGATATTTAATATATCTGTTATATCTTATATATATAATATATATTACTAATATATATTATATCCTATTATATATATTCTGTATATTTATATTAAATATCTATTTTTATATATCTGTATATTTTATGATATATTTATATATAATATCGTAAATATTATGATATATTTATAATAATATATAAATATAACTATATAATATATAATATAGTGGTATGCATATAATGTATATAAATATATAAATCTGTATGCATATAAATGTATAATATATATATATATCTGATGATTTTTATATAATATATATATATATAATATATATATATATCTGTAATTATTTTATATAATAATATAATTCTATATATATTTAATCTATATTCTATATATTATATTATATATCTGTATATTTATATATATTTAATAATATATCTGTATATTTAAATAAATAATTATTAATGTATATATATATATTATATATAATATAATATATTAATATTAATATATATATAATATATATATATAATATATATTTATAAATATACTATGGGCCTTTTCCACGATCCGCAAGCGATCTCACCCCTGGGGCATCTTCGCCAATGGAGCGTCATCGAATTGGGGGTTTATTTTTGCCAGGGGTGGACCCTTCCCCATTCTCAGCTCCATCAGCTAGCCAAGAGAGATGGAATCTTTCCTCTTGACACACTGGATCAAATATTTGCATATACTATATTTGGCATTGAACTTACGGGTTTTTACGCCACGCCAGAGGTTGCCACAGTAGGAGTACATGCAAGTACTCAATCCATTATGCACTGCATAACCCACATTTTGCATATATAAAAGGCATTGAACTTACGGGTTTTTACGCCACGCCAGAGGTTGCCACTGCAGTATATGCAAAAGATGAGATTCGACATGCAGTGCATAACCCAATTCACATATAAAGTAGAAGGCATGTCGGCTCTCTTCTTGAGAGCTTGTCCTCCTTCCTCCGTCAGGGAGACGAGAGAATCGCCGAGAATGCCTGATGAAAAGGACGTTTACAAGACTTATCTTTACAGCTACAAAGAAACAGCCCAAGTGAAGGATTCTGACTGGTCACCAGTTGATGATGCTGCGTCATGTTCCAGAGGCATTGCGATCTTCTTGGTCCAGTCGATGGGGTTGATTGCAGGATGGGTGTGTGGGAGGTGGGGGGACCTCCCGTCGCTGGTTGCTGCTGGGGGGAGCAGCAGTGAACACCCATCCTCCAGTCAAGCCATCGAATGGGCCGAGAAGATCACAGCTCCTCTGGAACACGATGCAACATCGACCAACTGGAGTGACCCAAGTCATGTTGGTTAATCAGGGGCTGTTTCCTCCTAGTGTCCTTTAGTGTTCATCCTCTTCGCTCTCCTTCCAGGTCTCTTCCTCTTTACTTTCATGGCCTCCTGAGGATCTTGAAACACTCTAGCTGCCTGTTCCTTGATGAACTCCCTGACAGCGTCGTATTCTTGTCTTTCCTCAGCATCATGCAGGAGATCGTTGGCATAATTGACCTTCTGCATGATTTCCTTCCTACGTTGTCGCTCTTCTTCAGACCCTTGGCACCTATCAGGGTCGAACTTGAGTGCCCGCTTCCTGTAGGCCCACTCTATATCCTTCAAATTAGCCGTTTCAGCAATTCCCAGGATGTAGTAGGGGCAGCCGTGACATTGCATTCTTTGGAGGGCTTTGGCGGCTGCAACCAAATCTTTTCGACCATCTAATCCTTCAGCTGGACCATAGCTTCGCTGTGTCTGCCAAGCAACAAGAGACACAATCCCAGTCTCAGCCTGTAGTCCGCTTGGTCGTCGGCCACATTCAGTAATCTGAGGAAACATTCACAAGCTTCTTCCAGGCGTCCAAGCTTGTAGAACGTGTTTCCTTTTGCTTTGTTCTCTTCAGCCGAGGCATCATTTTTAGGCTTTTCATCTTTGATCTTCTTCGGAAGCGACTGAACTCTGGCTTCCATGAAATGGGCCTCCTTCTGCAGACCTTGAGTCTCCTGCGTCTCACGACCGTGGTTTTTCACTTGATCCAGATTTCTAGTGAGAACAGACGCTGGTTCTCGCTGTGAGACTCGCTGTCTCTCTTGAGTTCTGTGGCCACCTGGGTCAGTCTCTTTCTCTCTGCTTCGTGGGCCTTAACTTTTTCCTCAAGGTAGCCACAGTAGAAATCGTTGTCTTCTGCTTGTTTCTGCAGTTCTTCTACTTTTTCCCGGTTCTGCTCACATTCTTTCTCTCTGCATGCGAGTTCTTCATGCAGATTTTCTGCTTCCTTTTCCTTCAGTGTTAATGCCTTCTGCAACTCTTCTATTTGCTGCCTCAGGTGTTCATTCACCTCTTCAGCAGAGTCGCGTTCTTTACGAAGCCCTTCAGCGTTATGCTTCTCTTCCATCAACTGGTCCAGCAAATCTTGATTTGTCGTGGTCAGAGCAGCTTCGTTCAAATTCAAGTCTTCGATCTCATCCAGGAGGAAAATGTTCTCCTCTCGAGCATCCGTCCAGTGTTCCTTCAGGAGAGATCATCTCGGTGGCGTAGAAAAGGTCGTCTTCGGCGTTCATCCGGGCAGTTGTAGTAGCATCTTGAGCAATCTGGAGAGCCTTCTGGCCTCCAATGCACTGATGTGCGCGGCCAAGAAGTCCTCCCAGAACAAGAGATGCTGCGGTATTACAATTAAACAACCCGAGGATTCCATTTATAATAGGTTGTACCACTGATCCGGTAGGGATCAGAGCCATTGAGTTTTTCACAAAGTTAAATTTACCAAGAGCAAACATGGTTGCCTTTCTTTCCACCCGATCAAAAACGTCAGAATTGGAAAATGCCACTGGAGCTCCTCAGGGGATTCCGCAGGCCAAGGAGAACCTCATTTGTCGGCTTTCGATGCATTTTTTTTCAGATTCCTGGGCGGGAGACCTCCTTTCGGAAGGACTTGGAGCGACTGAAGGCTCCTCCTGAAGACTTCGACGGCTTCAGCAGAAATCATGCAAATGGAGACGACTTGAAAAGTGAATCAATAAATAATGTCTCCGTCGGGAAAGGAACTGAAAAGTCAGCGGGAAATTTTGGTATTTCAGTCACAGATTATAATAGCACAAAAGAAATTGATTTTAAAGAATTAAGAATGAAAGAAAAAGGGGATTTTAAGCTTATTTGATGAGGGAAGCGTAAATTCTTTAGTTCACACACGCATATATATATATATATATAATGTTTATATGATATATATATATATATATATATATATAATATATATATATATATATATATATTATATATATATATCATATATACATATATGTTATATGTATATATATATATATATATATATATATATATATATATATATATATATATATATACTATATATATATATACATATATAATATACTATATATATAATATATATATATATATAATATATATATATATTACAGCACTTTAACAACGACGTTTTTAACAGCAATCTTTTAACAGCACCACCTCAAACAGCGTTTGAACAACGCTTCGAAGTGCATTTTTAACAGCACTAGCAAGAGCTTTTTAACAGCACCTTCAAATAGCATTTTTAACAGCATCTTTTTAACAGCACCTTCAAACACCGTTTTTAACAGCATCTTTTAACAGTACCTTCAAACAGCGTTTTAACACAATCTAACAGCACTTTCAAACAGCGTTTTTAACAGCATCTTTTGACAGCACCTTCTAACAGCGTTTTTAACAGCATCTTTAAGAACATCTTTTAACAGTACCTTCAAATAGCGTTTTTAACAGCATCTTCTAACAGCGTTTTAACAGCATCTTTTAAGAGCATCTTTTAACAGCACCTTCTAACGGCGTTTTAACAGCATCTAACAGCGTTTTAACAGCAACTTTTAACAGCACCTTCTAACAGCGTTTTTAACAGCACCTTCTAACAACGTTTTTAACAGCATCTTTAAAAACATCTTTTAACAGTACCTTCAAACAGCGTTTTAACACAATCTAACAGCACTTTCAAACAGCGTTTTTAACCTCATCTTTCTAAGCAGCATTTTCGAACACCATCTTTAAACAGCATTTTGGAACTGCACTTTTGACTTTTTCGGACAGCATCAGAACAGCATTTCAACGGCCTTTTCGAACAGCATATTTTAACAGCATTTTCGAGCAGCATTTTCATAAGCATCTTTTCAGAAACGTTTAACAGCATTCTTGTCTGTTTATTGGAGGGTGGACTGGTGGGCGGCTTTCAGGTGCTACAGAATCCGCAATCAAGAATATAATGATCCTCTGAGTTATGAGAAGAAGAAAAGAGGAAGAAGAGAGAGAGCGGAGGGCAGGGGTGGGGGGGGGGGGATAAGCATCGGAAACGGATAAAAGGACGAAGGGAATTCTGATAAAAAGTAAGGAAAGGAAAAGAGATCATTCGGAGAGATAAAGTATAAGTTCAGGCATCGATGATTCACAGTGAGAATGAATCCACAGTTCTACTTTGCGCCTCTCTCTCTCTCTCTCTCCTCTCTCTCTTCTCTCCCTTCTCTCTCTCAATACAACATAGTTTAGGTTTTAGAGTTCAATTATGGATTCAGAGTCATCATGACTCATTGGTTTCATATCCATCTCATCCTTAGTAGTAAAACATCATTAATAATAGAAGCTTCTTATACGCCTTTCTGCATGCAACGAGAGAGAGAGAGAGAGAGAGAGAGAGAGAGGTGTGTCACTAAGGGACGGAGTGCAGTGCAAGTTAAGGGTTAGGATGTCTGAAAGACTAGTTATAGTCCATCCGCGGAGAGAGAGAGAGAGAGAGAGAGTCACTAAGAGAAGTCAGAGAGAGAGAGTCACTAAGAGACAGAGTGAGAGAGATAAAGTCACTGAGAGAGAGGACTACGAGACAGAGACAGAGAGACTGATACAGAGAGGGGGCTCACTTAAGAAACAAAGAGAGGGAGAGAGAGAGTCCACGAGACTGATCCACAGAGAGTGAGAGAGACTTTATGCCTGCTTGCATTCAGAACCAAAACCACCACCACCACACAGCCACTTCCTCCTCCCCCACCAATTTCTCCTTCGCTTTTCATTAAAAAAAATGTAAGCGTATGAATCACGATTCATTTTAGTATTAAGTCACAAACATATTTTATTGTAATTCAGAACTTACGAACAATGTTATCGTTTACAATTACAATAAATGTTTAAGTGTAACAATTTTCCGTTGATGGATTTCAAAAGCTGGAGGGAGGAAGAAAGGAAAACCTTTTTTCACGCATTATTCTAATGAGAGAGAGAGAGCGAGAGAGAGAGTCTCTATCTCTCTCTCTGAACTCTCCTTTAACTTTTTATGATTCATTATGATATTTCTCTTTGATACTACTAATCCGGCTCTTCTGAAAGCGGCTGGCTCCATAGATTACTCAACCCAGAGGTCACTTTCACATTCGTACTATATAACTGCTCTATCTATCTATCTATCTATCTATCTATCTATCTATCTATCTATCTATATATATATATATATATATATATATATATATATATATAATACATAGCTAGATATACCAAAGCCCGTTACATGAACAAGTAAATCATCAAATATATGAAATGGTCTGTCGTCATAGGTCTAGGTTTGCGTCCCAAGATTCGGGTCTTGCCACATCTGAATAGCCGGTTTTTTTTTTTCTTTCTTTTTTATTCCTATGCCATGTCCCCCACCCCATCTGCGACCTTCAACAGTCGACTAGCGAGTCATCAGCCTGAAAAATATGTGGACTTTAGTTTATAGATCCAGAAGGCCTTATATATGTTGCACGGGCTCTTGCTCAACGTGCAGGCAACATCACGTGGATGGAACAGCAGGCAGACAGACGCTGGTTAATGACAAGCTGGGAGAGAGACTATGACTGTCTATAACAGTCGGTTATAAACAACTAAACTGAATCAACATAGAAATCAATGTCGTTAATGAAAGATCTGAATCCGATGAAAAGAAGTCTAAGATCGTCGTAGACGTCTAATCTTACATTCAGACATACATATACACATAATTCACGTCTGAGCTCTTATTATTATTATGTATAATAAATAAATCTACTTCATATCTGCTGGAGTTTATCATAATATGGATAAATGTCAACATTTACTATAGGCCTAACAATGTTTTGAGAGAGAGAGAGAGAGAGAGAGAGAGAGAGAGAGAGAGAGAGAGAGACTCGTATACCGTAGTGCGATGCACATGACAACTGCGTTCGCGCTCAAGGCTTCCATCCCGACTTCAGCTTCATTGAAGTAGTGATCATTGCACTCGTCGTGAGTGCAAGTGATGGGAAATATAGTTACTTGCACTAAATTGGAGTACTAGTCACTGTAAGAAATTAAGTATTCCATTTTGCCAGGGTTTGTAGGCTGTAGTTGAAATCGAAGTCACAGCCAGTCAGCATTAAGACACAGGGGAACGGAAGACGTTATCACGGGCTGCAGTGGATTTGAATTTTGAATCACTCTACAGGTGCCTGCTCAGACTCCCTTCCCCCCCCCCCCCCCCCACCCCCCCAACCCCCTGGGTCCTACTACAACACCCCCTGAACACCTTCCCTACACCTACACTTACCCACACACACATACATACACGTGTATAAATTTAGGTCTAACAATAAATCTTTAAACACGGAAGTGGATATAGGGTACAACAGTTTCAACCTCTAGGACAAGTTTCTCATACTGTCAACCTCTGAAACAGTTAATGACTATAGAACAGAAAGTTTCAACAGCACACAGTACAAGTCAACCTCTGGAACAGTTTCATACAGTACAAGTTTCAACCTCTGGAACAGTTTCATACGGTCCCGCTGTGTGCTTTCAAAGGTGTGCGTTCTGTCATGTCGGTTTTAGGCTTAATAAATAAATAAATAATTATTATTATTAGAATTACGTTTCATTGAATGATGATTAAAGCATATTAGGAAGCTGCTTTCCTTGGGCGTAATGGTAAGAATCTGAAAGGTTTTAAGAGCCAGTATCTCTCTCTCTCTCGTAACCTAGATTGAAAAAATGGAAAAAAAAATCGATTAATTAATATGATCATATATATTGACTCAGGATGGGGCACGAAGGGCCAAGAATGGAATGAATAAGAGAATCTAAAGCCTTTTGGGTCACTGGCGAGAGGAGGAGCACTAGGCCTATATCACCTATTCCCCCTGGCCATTTTTTTTTGGCCTCGCATTCTGGCGGTTTAGTAAAGTAACATAAACGCAGATATTATTATCATAAATGTTTCCTTCGGAACCTTCCATTGGAAAGGAGACAAAAGGAAGGAATAGTAATTAATAATAATAATAATAATAATAATAATAATAATAATAATAATAATAATAATAATAATAAAACCTTGTTTGGAGAAAAGAAATGAGAGAGAGAGAGAGAGAGAGAGAGAGAGAGAGAAACGAGGTGAAACTACCCGTATACCACCAGCCAGGAGGATATCTTCAAATCTATTCTACAGGTACATAGGGAACACGATTTGAAAATAAAAATAAAAATAGGGGAAAAATTATCAACAAATGAAGATGATTTGTAGCAAGTGAAAAGTATTTTTGGACTACGGATGTACACGTGCTGAATATAGCATTTGGGAACAATAATAATAATCATCATAATCATAATAAAACTGACGATGAAGAATGTTGGAATTCGTCTTGTTTGGTTCTGTTGCATAGAGCGTCAATCACTGGAGTGGTAACAAAGCTCCCTGCCGAGTGTGTGACTTCGGGCGGCCATATTGAAAGGTCTCGGTCCACTCACAGTAATATACTTCATCATATTATTATTAATTATTTTTTTGCTATTATCATTTTTATCTTTTTTACTTTATTATTTATTACTATCATTACTCTAATATTATTTCTACTATTTTTATCATTATGAGTGTTACTGATATTATTAGTTATTATTATTACTATTGATATTACCGGACCCAATTTCACAGAGAAAAATTACCTTACAAAAACATGTTGGCCTAAGCACTTGGTTCCAGTAAATTACAGTGACTTTTTCTTTGCATACAGTCACGGAGCGTTTAACCAAACAGTAATGTGTACAATCACTTAAACACTAACATTCACAATGCGCTTACACCCACTAAACACACATACTTAACATACATTCACACTCAATAACACTAAACACTCACTGAATACCCAACACTCACTATACACTAAACACTCATAAAACACCAAACTCACTAAATACTCACTATACCTCAAACACTCGGTAAACATTCAATAAAACTTCACTCACTTTATCCTAAACATTAAAGCCTAAACAATCACTTAGCATTCACTATACACTAAATCTTCACTAAGTACTCATTTATACAATAAACACTCACTAAACCCTAAACACTCATTAAACATTCAATGAATATGCACACTAAACATTCACTGAATACTTACACATTAAACACTAACATTCACTAACCCCTAAGCAATCACCAAACATTCGCTAAATACTCACTAAACATTCACTGAATGCTTGCGAACTAAACATTTGCTAAACAATAACATTCACTAAACATTAACTAAACCCTAAACACTCACTAAACATTCACCAAATACTTACACAGTAAACATTTACTGAATACTTAACACACTAAACTATCATGCACTACCTTCACTGAACCACAAACACTCACTAAACACACACACTAAACCCTACACACTCACTGAATGCTTACACACTAAAACTTCACTAAACACCAACATTCACTAACCACTCATTAAACATTCACTGAATATTTACACACTAAACATTCACTAACATTGACAAAACATTCACCAAAACCCTAAAGGCTCCCTATACATTCACTGAATACTTACTCAAACATTCAATGACATTCACTAAACCCTAAACACTGAGTAAACATTCACTGAATGTTTACACACTAAACATTCTCTAAAGACCAACATTCACAAGACATCACTCCATACTTACGCACTAACATTCACTAAAATCCTAAAGACTCACTAAACTTTCACTGAATACTTACACAATAAACATTCAATAATAACATTCACTAAACCCTAAACACTGAGTAAGCATTCATTGAATACTTACACACTATACATTCGCTAAACCCTAAACTATGCTACATTCACTAAACTCTTACCTCTCATAAACATTCACCTTTCTCTTACCTCTCATAAACATTTACTAAACACTTACTAAACCCTAAAAATCCGCTAAACACTAATTCATTATACATTAACGATAAAAAAGAATTCTCATTCACATTAATCCCCTGTTCTATTTGCAAGGTAGGAGACCTTTACAAATGGCCGCCCTGGTGGAAGACCACCGAACTATGTAGAGCTGGTATAGTGATCGCTACTCCAGGTATATATAACCTTCTTCTATGTTCTGTTGCGATGTAGCCAATGGTTATGACTGTTACGTGGGGAGCGGGGGGGATAGGAGGAGGTTGGGCCGATGTTGAAGGAGAGACGTTAATCCTGCTTTGTATATTACAGACGGAGAATCGTAGGAGGGGGAGGGTTAGTTATAGGATAGAGAGAGAGAGAGAGAGAGCGTATATGTCTATCCTCGATCCTGTTTTGTTCTTGGAGGAAACGTGATCATTAATTTGACTTCGCTTATTCCTGTAAGCCTACCAGCCTTTCCCTCTGACTGTGCACTTCTTTCCCCTCCTTCATCGTCATTGCTTCATCCTCCTCCATTTTCATGCATCCTCTTCCTCCGTCTTCCTTCCACCTCCTCCTCTTTCACCTCCTCCTCCTCCTCCAACTCCACCCACACCCTCCTCCTCCTCCAATATTGTTCCAACCCCCTTTTAGTGTTTCGGTGACATTACTAAAAATATCCGTGTGCAAAATATTTATTACAGTATAATGTATTTAAGAACAATATTCTACAATTTTTTTTATATACTCAATACATAACTTAAAAAAAAAATTAATCTAATTTTACAAATATTCATCGTATGATCGCCTTTATTCTCTGAATCATCTGCTTTGTGTGGTGTGTGTTTGCTCTCTAATGATAATCCAACCTCGTATTTATTGCGTTTGTTCTTATTTATGTGTATTTGAATGTGTCTCTTTTTCGCATTATTCATCTGAGTTGTTTTCTGTTTAGGGCTCTGCTGCTGCTGATGTGCCTCGAGTGGAGAGTTTACAAGGGATGAGATGTCTCGGAGACGTGTTAATTAGGCCATCCTCCTTAGACGAGACATCACATAGACAGAAGATGTCTCATCATTCATTTTTTCCCTCATAGGCGAGTGTTTTTATAAAGTACTACTTTTTTGGGGTGAAAACACGACATCTATAATTCTCTCTCTCTCTTGCCATTACAATATAATGGTGTTTTTGGCCACAAGCGTTTGTATATTGAACAAGCGTACTTCAGCAATATTGTAAATAATGACTCTCTCTCTCTCTGACAACCCCATCTGTGACCCCTCCCCCCACCTCTCTTAATCCAGATTGTTAAATACCAGGGGAGGACTATAATGGCCTCTGTGCAAGTTTTTGATTTTGAAGTGAACGGTGTTTAGTGCATGCCTGTGATCTAACTAAACATTGCATCGGGTACAAATAATCTGGGTTGAAAAATAAAATACTGTTGCACTTCTGTAGGTACTCCCGGACTGACTTTCTCTCTCAAAGCACATTAAGTTTATATTGCTACATTTTAATTCTCTCTCGTTTAAGCACAATCAATTTTTATTGCCTACATTTATACACACACACACACACACACACACACACACACATATATATATATATATATATAATATATATATATATATATATGTTGCTACTTTCAAAACGCATATATCCCCTCTTAGACTATATAAAATGTTATGTAGAGTTTGGCAACATTTTTTCAGATTCCTAGCTAGCATAGAATTAGGATGTTTTAAATGTGTGTTCAGATTTCGCATAACAATATAAAAACAAAGAATATATAACGTAGTTTGAGAGAGAGAGATTATCTTTGTCCGTTCAAAGCTAGAGTTGTTTTTCAAAACCTGTCAACACGTTTGATAAGAGACATCGAGGTCTTCGTTGTGTTTTGGGAATTCTGTCATCACGTCTGATAGGGACTTTTGCTCGAGTCTGTTTCGATTGAATACGTGTCTTTGTTGAACTGACTGGTTTCATATGCGTTCGTCTTTGTCAAAATCATGTGCAGATTTCACAGTTCGTCTGTAAAGTTGCATCACTTTTCGAAGTTCTAGAAACAATTATTGTCCAAAACGTTTTGTGTCATCTCCACTGTCCATCTTTCGTAAGGAAAAGAATATTCATTACATCTTAGAACTGCGTTCCGTTCAGACATCTCTCTCTCTCTCTCTCTCTCTCTCTCTCTCTCTCTCTCTTCTCTCTCTCCCTCCCACGACATACTTGAGATTATATTAACGTAACGATTTCATACTTACTGAATGGTCACTCGTAACTTTTAGATTTCGTATTTGATATTTCTTAGAGTTTATTTAGTATTATTTAGTGTTTTTGTGGAATCTGAACAAACATTGCGTGTAACGGCACCTGTTTTTGTGAGTGTGAAACAAGCTGCAGCAAAGAAAGAAAATTGGTATACCAAGAAGGTAAAGTGTGTTATATTTTTATTAGTTGCAACTAATATCTAATGGTTATGATGGTTTGGTGAAAACTAATATCTAATGGTTATGATGGTTTGGTGAAAACTAATATCTAATGGTTACGATGGTTTGGTAAAAACTAATAACTAATGGTTACGATGGTTTAGAGAACTAATAACTAATATCTAATGGTTACGATGGTTTGGTAAAAACTAACAACTAATGGTTACGATGGTTTAGAGAACTAATAACTAATAGTTACAATGGTTTGAGTGAAACTATTTACATTTTTACTCATAGCAAATTTTTGTGTTTTGTGTTTGTTTCATTTGAAGTGCATTTATCCATTTACTTATTGAAGTGTGTCTTTTTATTTTATATTCTGTGTGATTAGTACTTTTTGCAATTTTGGTATTTTCCACATTTTTCTGTGTTTTCATTTATATTCACAATTTAATTGACTTAGTTATTTTCATTACTTAATCTTTGCACATTTAACTGAATTTAACACTTGTGGATTAATTTGCACTTAGAATTCTTTTCAAGTTTTATTGTTGTTTAGCACTTGTGAAATCATTTCCAAATTTTAAGTATTGCCTAACACTTTTGAATTATGATTGAATTCATTTTCTTGAATTTTGTGATAAATTAACTTTGATTTAATTTTACTTAATTGATTCGAGAATCAATTAAACTTTGCTTTGTTTTCAAGTAACAGTAATTTTCCCTGATATTGTGAATTTCACTTATAATTTTGAGTTTGATAATAAATTTTTGTATTTAAAATTTTGATAAGTGTTTTCTTTATTTTACACCAGTATTTAGTTATGATTAGTTTAGGTAGAAACATAGAGTAGTAATTGATCTGTTTTCCTTCAATTTACTTGAAGTGAGTGAGAACCAGGGAAGTACTTAGACTTCTGAAATCAGGGAACTACTTAGACTTTTAAAGTTGTTGATGAAGTGATGCCCTTTGATTAATTTGATTACTTACAAGATTACCTCACACCTGTTTTGATGAACTTAGTCTGATTTTCTGCAATACTGGTAAGTTGTTATGGGATCACTGTTGCCTTTAGAGTATTCAGTCGTTATGAGGGTTCAGGTGTCTGGCTGTTGTTAGGTAGCGATTAATGAATGGTAAGTGTAGTAACCAGATACTTGGCACTTCGTCATATTACGTATTTACAATATGTAACACAACCCCAAAATACCACTATACCGCGCCCCCCACCCCTGTTTCCAAACGTTAACAGAAAGACACAAAAATCACAACTGGTATTCAAGTACCTTAATTATTTTTCCCTCCTCAACTACTCGGGTAGAATATGTTGTCCTTTTGAATTAAGAATAATAATAATAAATAATAATAATAATAATAATTAATAATAATAATAAATAATAATAATAATAATAAGGCAAAGTAAACTAGAATTGAAGGGATAAAGCTAACCAGATGGAGCACATCAAACACATGGATGAAAGAAACAGGATACAATACCTGGGAATAATGGAAGGAGGGGATATAAAACACCAAGAGATGAAGGATACGATCAGGAAAGAATATATGCAGAGACTCAAGGCGATACTCAAGTCAAAACTCAATGCCGGAAATATGATAAAAGCCATAAACACATGGGCAGTACCAGTAATCAGATACAGCACAGGAATAGTGGAATGGACGAAGGCAGAACTCTGCAGCATAGATCAGAAAACCAGGAAACATATGACAATACACAAAGCACTACACCCAAGAGCAAATACGGACAGACTATACATAACACGAAAGGAAGGAGGAGAGGACTACTAAGTATAGATGGACTGCGTCAACATCGAGAACAGAGCACTGGCAATATCTGAAACCAGTGAAGACGAGTGGCTAAAGAGTGCATGGGAAGAAGGACTAATAAAAGTAGACGAAGACCCAGAAATATACAGAGACAGGAGAAAGACAGACAGAACAGAGGACTGGCACAACAAACCAATGCACGGACAATACATGAGACACACTAAAAGAACTAGCCAGCGATGACAATTGGCAATGGCTACAGAGAGGGGAGAGCTAAAGAAGGAAACTGAAGGAATGATAACAGCGGCACAAGATCAGGCCCTAAGAACCAGATATGTTCAAAGAACGATAGACGGAAATAACATCTCTCCCATATGTAGGAAGTGCAATACGAAAAATGAAAACCATAAACCACATAGCAAGTGAATGCCCGGCACTTGCACAGAACCAGTACAAAAAGAGGCATGATTCAGTGGCAAAAGCCCTCCACTGGAGCCTGTGCAAGAAACATCAGCTACCTTGCAGTAATAAGTGGTACGAACACCAACCTGAAGGAGTGATAGAAAAACGATCAGGCAAAGATCCTCTGGGACTATGGTATCAGAACGGATAGGATGATACGTGCAAAACACACCAGACGTGACGTTGATTGACAAAGTCAAGAAGAAAGTATCACTCATTGATGTCGCAATACCATGGGACACCAGAGTTGAAGAGAAAGAGAGGGAAAAATGGATAAGTATCAAGATCTGAAAATAGAAATAAGAAAGATTTGGGATATGCTAGTGGAAATCGATCCCAAGATCCCTGAAAAGGAATCTAGAAAAACTAGAGGCTGAAGTAGCTCCAGGACTCGTGCAGAAGAGTGTGATCCTAGAAACGGCACACATAGTAAGAAAAGTGATTGGGACTCCTAAGGAGGCAGGATGCAACCCGGAACCCCACACTATAAATACCACCCAGTTAAATTGGAGGACTGTGATAGAGCAAAAAAAAAAGAAAATAATAATAATATATATATTTTTTTTTTTAATTTATTTATTTATTTATTTTTTTGCTCTATCACAGTCCTCCAATTCGACTGGGTGGTATTTATAGTGTGGGGTTCCGGGTTGCATCCTGCCTCCTTAGGAGTCCATTGCTTTTCTTACTATGTGCGCCGTTTCTATATCACCACTCTTCTGCATGAGGCCCGGAGGCTACTTCAGCCTCTTGTTTTCTAGATTCCTTTTCAGGGATCTTGGGATCGTGCCTAGTGCTCCTATGATTATGGGTATGATTTCCACTGGCATATCCCATATCCTTCTTATTTCTATTTTCAGATCTTGATACTTATCCATTTTTTTCCCTCTCTCTCTTTCAACTCTGGTGTCCCATGGTATTGCGACATCAATGAGTAATACTTTCTTCTTGACTTTGTCAATCAACGTCACGTCTGGTCTGTTTGCACGTATCACCCTATCCGTCCTGATACCATAGTCCCAGAGGATCTTTGCGTGATCGTTTTATATCACTCCCCTCAGGTTGGTGTTCGTACCACTTATTACTGCAAGGTAGCTGATATTCTTGCACAGGCTCCAGTGGAGGGCTTTGCCACTGAATCATGCCTCTTTTTGTACTGGTTCTGTGCAAGTGCTTGGCATTCGCTTGCTATGTGGTTTATGGTTTCATTTTTCGTATTGCACTTCCTACATATGGGAGAGATGTTATTTCCGTCTATCGTTCTTTGAACATATCTGGTTCTTAGGGCCTGATCTTGTGCCGCTGTTATCATTCCTTCAGTTTCCTTCTTTAGCTCTCCCCTCTGTAGCCATTGCCATGTGTCATCGCTGGCTAGTTCTTTTTTCGTCTGTCTCATGTATTGTGCGTGCATTGGTTTGTTGTGCCAGTCCTCTGTTCTGTCTGTCATTCTCCTGTCTCTGTATATTTCTGGGTCTTCGGTCTACTTTTATTAGTCCTTCTTCCCATGCACTCTTTAGCCACTCGTCTTCACTGGTTTTCAGGTATTGCCCCATGCTCTGTTCTCGGTGTTGACGCAGTCCTCTATACTCAGTAGTCCTCTCCCTCCTTCCTTTCGTGTTATGTATAGTCTGTCCGTATTTGCTCTTGGGTGTAGTGCTTTGTGTATTGTCATATGTTTCCTGGTTTTCTGATCTATGCTGCGGAGTTCTGCCTTCGTCCATTCCACTATTCCTGCGCTGTATCTGATTACTGGCACTGTCATGTGTTTTATGGCTTTTATCATATTTCCTCCAATGAGTTTTGACTTGAGTATCGCCTTGAGTCTCTGCATATATTATTTCCTGATCGTGTCCTTCATCTCTTGGTGTTTTATATCCCCTCCTTCCATTATTCCCAGGTATTTGTATCCTGTCTCATCTATGTGTTTGATGTTGCTCCCATCTGGTAGCTTTATCCCTTCAGTTTCTCGTTACTTTGCCTTTTTGTATGTTGACTAAGGCGCATTTTTCTATTCCAAACTCCATCCTGATGTCCCCAGATACAATCCTTACAGTCTGGATTAGGGTATCTATTTCCTTGATGCTCTTACCATACAGCTTGATGTCGTCCATGAACATCAGATGGTTGATTCTGTTGCCTCTTTTCTGATTATTATTATTATTATTATTATTATTATTATTATTATTATTATTATTATTATTATTATTATTCAGAAGGTGAAACCTATTCATATTAAACAAACTCCACCATACACACACACTTATTTGTATGCATGGTTGAGAGAGGCAGTTAGTTTAACAAGGAATGAAAATGCAATCTGGCGATATTATTGGAAATGAGACGCAAAACTGTCTTGATGTCGTCTTGTTATTCTTGAATGTTTTATTATTCCCGTCCAGGAAAAGGGTTAGAATGACTGTTTTGATATTATTTGGTGTAGTACATTTTTTTGTTAACTGCGTTTTGCATATTTTGATTCGAGATTTGTCCATTGTCTGCGTCAGTGACATTGGCAGCAGCAGTTTTGCAGTCAGTCAAATGAATTAAGGACGCCTATTTTCTGTGCCAATTAATTTGGGGCATTTGTCAATGCAAGGATTCATTTTCCCACTTCCTATATAGGCATCGTTAACACCTCATTTCCTAGCAGTAGTACATTGTTCAGGAAATTAATGACTAGTGATTTCTGCATATTTAAGAAAGCCAGACCTACCCGTTTTATCTTCTCTTTGGGACATTTTCATGTCTTTTCCAAAGTAAATTGTATTTTTTTTTTTTTTTTGACAACCTTGTCAACGAACTTGGGAGGAGATTATACTAGGTTTTGGCGCTAGTCTCTGGATCTGCCTGGGTGGGGGGGGGGGGGGGATGTTTCTGCAATAAGAGAGTCCTGCCTACTTCTGCTAAACGTTGTTC
>NC_087218.1:5276340-5329918 GCF_015104395.2 Macrobrachium nipponense
TATATATATATATATATGAGGTCTTATCTTCCTTTTTCACGAAGATAGATATATGAGGTCATAGTCCACAGTGGAACAGAAAAGCAGAAATTCCTTGTAGCTGTTTGCAGTACATTCAAAGTAAATATAAGAAACAGAAAAATAAAAATAAGCAGTTAGATAAACATTGGTCATTGACATACAGGAAAATCAGTGACTGTAACAACCTATTCATTTAAAAAGATTTACAACCAGTTCGAAGATTTCAAAACCCAAAAATATGTTAAAACAATTCATTCAACATTTAAATATGTTCTTAGCGAAAGGACAACATTGCTTGGTTTGCACCCAGTACTCGGGAACAGTTCCACAAAAATGGCGTCATTACATTATTGATTATGGACATTAATGGCATTGCTACTATATATTTCTCCTGATACTATATTTGTGCTGACTTTTTTTTTGGCACCTCAAGTTCCTTTTTCGACTGTCCAGTATAGTAGTACTTCTTACATGAACATGGGATCTGATATTATAAATGCCTTCATGATATTTAGGACTATTTCTTATAAGATTGTTGCCTATTGTGTTTTTGGGAGAAAAAATACCCAGCACTTCCAAAGGATGTACAATGTTTTCAAAGGTTTTTTATTTATCTTTTATTAGAGAAAATATACAATATTTTACAGTTTTAACAGAATTACATTCAGAATTTTATCTGATGAGAGTATTATTGTCTTTCTTGTGACAATACATAACCAGCTTAGATTCTAGACATCTTTTTTAGATTTTAATTGTATTACATACTTGAATTTACTATGTACATACATGCATATACCCATACATATACACTGTATATACATACTCATTTCACCTACCTCTTTATCTGTAGTATATACTAAAATTCCAAGTAACTACGTGTAAAATTAGGATAAATGTTTTTAAATTACTTACTCAATACATACCTATTTCTGTATATACTTTTTTTTATTGAAATACGTTGGGTTGCTCTAGTTGGTTGACCATCAGAATAAAAAAGATTTAAGTCATAATCTAAGACATTCTAGAACGTTTTCATCATTGTATCCGTTTTTTTAATGGCAACAGTGCTCTTAAAAGCATGGCACTGATTGCAGATTGTTTGATGGTTCTAGTATGGTTGAGGATGAATAATCAAAATTTTATCTGTTTGTTTCCCGTAAATTTTCACTTGTAATTCTGTATCCTCTCTAACAACACACGTATCCAAGAAATGGATACAGCGATTACTTTCTTTCTCCAGGGTGAACTTTATGCTTGGTACCAAATCATTTATTTCTTGTAGAATGTCATCAATATTGTGAAAGTCATCTCAATGTCGAAACCAATAAAAGTTATCTGGTAAAATAGCATTGGCAGTGCGGCTTTCGAAAAATTCCATATATATATATATATATATATATATATATATATATATATATATATATATATATATATGTAAGTGTTTACATAATAAAAATATGGAATGTTAGTCCATATATATAAAAGACTAAAACTAAAGAGGTAACCAGATTACTTGCAGGAATGTGATCAGACTAGAGACGCTAAAGATGACGTATACAATAAAAGTAGGCTAAGATAACATGCCGTCACCTGTAGTCATTCAATTGTTTATAAACATTAGTCCAAGCTCCCTGCTTGAGACAAACACCGTGACCTATAGCTCAAGCGGCCTACGTGATCTGTAGCGTGTCTCATTTTTGATTGTGTGTTCGTATGAAACTATGTCATCTGATTGTATGTTCATATGTTCGAACTACTGTCTGTTCCTTCATAACTTGTAACAGAGATGGTAGACAAGCAGAACAGAGTTAGCTATCGTCATTAGAAGACCTGTATCTCTTTACCTAAGCTTTATCATGTAGAGAGAACAGAAGTAGCCATCATCATTGGCAGAAGCGATCAAGCTATCGTTATTAGAAGACTTGTACAATCATACCTGATCTTCACCATGTAAAACTTCAGAAGAATATATATATTTTTATACTTCGTGTTTTCTACAAGAACCTCCTCACCGAATCATCATGAGTTTAACTCATCGTCGTCATAAACAAGAAGATAATACCGACTTCGTAAGTGATCTATAAACCCCCAGACACTCCATTGAATATGGAAGTGCAATACCAACCGACTTAGCGTAAGATTATCGCAAGTCTAACATTACCTCATAGGGCGCCTTATTATACAAGGCAATAGCCCTAAAAGTGGTGGCAGCGGTGGGATTAAAAATTAGCAACAATAAAAAATGCGATATTTATAACTTCCGTATCCACGATATGCATACGTTTGTGGATCACTAGATTTAACTTGTTGCTGCTAGTCAACCGTGTCTAGGGCTTTGTTCGCGGAAATCGTTATATTTCAGAGTGTCGGGAAGGATTAAAATTTCATTTCCCAGCAAAGTCTTTTTACACGCACTAAGACATTCGAGGGTGCATGCTTCTTGAGATTTTGCGTGCAAAGTGCGACTGCGGTTGTGGGAGGATTCTGTTGGGTCATTTGAACAATGTTACGATTTATGAGACAAATGTATAGTTCCTTTATATAAGTTATTATTTGATTAATTGTCTCTTTTTTTTGTTCAAACTGATTTTAATATGTTTGAAGGTTTATAGGATTTTCCTTTGATAAACACGCCTTATTTTGCAGGATGTAAGATAATATTTTGTATACCCCTAGATGGATCTTACAATTACACTACATACAGATCAATGTTTGTTTATAACTATAGAGGTATCTGTAAGCGCTCGCTTATCCGGACTTCTCATTAGGGAAGTTCGAACAACAGACGGTGAGTCCGTAAATACAGGATATTACGTGTACTAAAGAAATAAAACAAGATATTCTAATTTTTACGGCGCGTACAGTTGGGCTTAATCCACCAGTATTTATTATAACTTAATGTATTAAAATTACTAGAACCTGCTCTGATTACTTGATACTGTCGTGTGATGCATAGGGAAATTCCTTTTTAATTTTAAAAAGGTATTTGGGATGTATGATCCAACATCGCTTTTCCCCACTCTGCTAGAGTTGCTTATTGTGTGGAATTTGCTATGCTTTGAACACTTCGGCAGTTTTGACTGACCTTGACCGCTTGACTAGGTGACACAGTCACCGAGTTTGCTTGTTTGATTCTGAACGGGCTACTGTTTCTATTTCTTTTTGTAATAATTAGGATCCTTCTCTTTATTACCATCGGCAACGTATTGTGTGTTTTTAGCATTATGTTGCTGGTTACGTATAAAGCGATGAATGACGAACTATTAGGAACTGAGCGATTACTATTAAGACAAGTTATCTCTACTGCATTCAATATTAACTGTTTGTACTTCATTCTTTGCTAAAATTTGAAATAGTGAGGGATCCTGGTCAGCGCATTTAGCCTAATGAAAGTTTTTTTTTTTTTTTTTATAGACATGTTATTCCTTGCAATCCAGCCATATTTTTAAAGTTAAGTTGAGTCATTGAGGTTCGATATTTTATATAACTCAAAAAACTCAAGGCTAAAACTGCGATCGGGACTTTGCAAAGGAGCATTTATTGCCATAACCCGAAATAGTGTTACCTCTAATTTATAAAGATTTGTACGGGTGTTCCACTTGTTTTTTGTGTGTTTTCTAATCACTACGGTGCTTAACGACCCTATCCATGCATCTGTATAAATACAGACGTCCACTGCGTAAACGCATATTCACTGTTTAATATGATTTGTTACGTAAGGGATTAATAATCACCCAAAATGATAAAATTAACATAGTATATGATTATGATATGTCAGTAGAACTTCTGGAAACAGACACTCAAAGATAAAAAACTCGCAGTAGCGAAATCTCAATGATGTAGATAATTTCTGTAAAAAAGTAAGATTAAGAATGTCTCGTAACTTCAGCCACAGGAATAACGAAATTCGACCTGCAAAGGAAACACTCAAAGTTACCCCAAATGAATAAAAAATTGTACTTAGCTTGCTTTTGTGGGAAGTCACGGTGTTCCGATAACGACACAACGGCCTTGGTTCCTCCTTCTCTATTTAGCGGATGACCTGGTTTGGCTTCAGTTTCCCCCGTGCGCGTTGTTTCGATGATTCGAGCCCTTGAAAGATCCGATGCTGCAGACGCGTTCGGTTTGTTTCTTGTAGTGCCGGAAACGCTCACTAACGATGTTTTCTTGAATGATTCTAATGAGAGACGAAGCTTGCGTTGCCGTAGGAAAAAAACACGTCGGTTTTGTTTCTTGAAGTTATTCACTAAACGATGATACTAAGTTGCTTGAAGAATCTTGTTGTTTTCTGAAGTCGCTCACTAAACGATGATAATAAGTTGCTTGAAGAATCTTGTTGTTTTCTGAAGTCGCTCACTAAACGATGATAATAAGTTGCTTGAAGAATCTCTTGTTTTCGTCGTCGTTGACTTCTGGTGCGATACATGTTCATTATTCTGATTTTTCTTCGGAGAAGTTGTAGAGTCCTTCTGGTACGCTTGCCACCACTTTTAGGGCTATTGCCTTGTATAATAAGGCGCCCTATGAGGTAATATATATATATATATATATATATTATATATATATATATATATATATATATATATATATATATATATATATATATATATATATCTAATAAAAGGAGCCCATAAAAACACCAAAATGTAGAGAGAAAAGTACTATATTTCAGAGACTGCTGTCTCTCTCTTCAGGTATATGAATGAGAAGAGTTTACAGAAAAGGTGGTATTTATACCAAGAGATCCGTCCACAAGTAAGCCAGTTTAGGTCACCCCCTCTGATAATCTTCCTTTAATCTTCTTAAGCGTTGGTTGAATGAAGACTTCGTCGACGACATCTGAGATCCACGCCCCTTTTGAGATGTTCATTACCTGCTTCTCTTTTATTAAGGCCGATTCCATCATTTGACTCTTGTACCGGCAGTTGCTGCTATAAATTACACGTGACAAATTCCAGTTTATTCTATGGTCATGTTCATTTATATGGTTGAAAATAGCCGAGTTCTGTTGTCCATACCTAACTGACCGTTTGTGTTGTATTAATCTCTGGGGAAGTGATTTACCTATAAATCCGATGTAAGAATGGTCACAGTCCTGGCATGGGATCTCATAGACCCCAGAGTCTTTGGGAGATGTCTTTTGTTGGACGTTAATCAGGGATTTGGCTAAGGTATTTGGGTAGGTAATGCAAAAGGGTTGGATTTCCCAATGGGTGGGGTACTCTCTTAATCGTCTCCAGGTGAGGAATTTTTATTTTATTGTTGGGTGTGTCTCTGGTCTTGTCTTTAGGGGGTCGGTAGAAAATTACGTTTGCTTTGTGAATTGCTTTCTCAATTATATGGTCAGGATACTTTAAAGATGAAAGTTGCTTGCGAATTAGTTCAAATTCTTTTTCCAGGAAATCTGGGGAACAAATTCGTAAGGCTCTTAAGAATAGGTTGCTAGCTACACCTATCTTGATAGTAATGTCGTGATAGCTAAAGTAGTGAATATATGAAAGTGAGAACGTTGGTTTTCTGCATATGGTAAATTTGTATTCTGTCGTGTCTCTGATTATTAAAACATCAAGAAAAGGAATTTTGTTGTCTGTTTCCCATTCAACTTTAAATTTGATGCTGGGCACTAATGCGTTTAATTTTGAGAGGAATTAATTAAAATTACCCCACTTATTATCCCAAAATGTTAGGATGTCATCCACGTATCTCATCCACAGCATGTTTTTGGGTTTTATTGCATTTATTACTGTAGTTTCAAAGTATTCCATGTATAGATTGGCTAAAACAGGACTTAAAGGACTACCCATACTACACCCGAATTTTTGCTTGTAGAATGATTCCCCGAATGAAAATACGTTATTAGATGCACATAATTCAACTAACTTTATTATTTTGTCAAGCGCCAATGGGAAATGATCTGAATAAGGGGATAATTTTTCCCTTAAAAACTGAAGAACGTCCTGTACTGGTACTTTTGTGAATAGGGAGTCTACGTCAAGGCTTAAAAGTTTTATGTTGTGAAGTGGTATATGTGCTTCTCTGAATTTGTGACAAAATCTTCCGAATGTTTAATGTGACTGGGAGAAAAAGTGCCTAAAAAAGGAGAAAGGAGGCCAGCTAACCATTTAGAAACCATATAATATATATAATATATATATATATATATATATATATATATATATATATATAATTAGATAGAACCAGTGGTTGGCCACTACCCATTTGCATATATACCAAATTTCTCATTAAATGTTAAACATCTACCAACTATACAGTCTAATTAATCTTATAATTATTCCATTTGGTCAAGTAAAACTATTTACTCAAGTCAACATTTAGAAATTGTAAGACATCATCTACTGGGACACATGTAAATAAACTTGTGACATCATCAGAGTTTATTTACATGTGATTATTATATAGACAAGACGAACTCGCTGCTGCTGGATGACTCAAACACATGAAAAACCTGACGTCAAATCCATAAGGTAACGTAAATGCGCATTTCAACAAACAAAGCCCAAGAGATGATTAAGGAATTCCTTACTAGTACAAATGCAAAACTGCCGTATTATCTGTATGGTTTACTTAAAACACACAAACCTGGCTACCCTGTGAGACTTGTTATTATAAGTACAGCGAGTTGTTCATAAATTATAAACTTTCAAAATATTCAGCGAAAAATTTTGCACCCTTTAGTTGGAAACTTATCCAAATCACACATTGTTAACTATGTAAATTTTGTAGAGAAAATTATCAACGGGAAGATAACTAGCAATGAAATAATTGTGAGCTTGAAGGCAGATGATTTTTTAAGAGAGAGAGAGAGAGAGAGAGAGAGAATGTTCTTCATAACAGCAGTCAACGTTCATAATTTCTGTCCTCCATCTTGCCTACAATCCACCCTTTCTTAACGATAATTTCATAGTGCAACTGCTTTTAGTATTGAGTGAGAGGAGGAGGAGGAGGAGGAGTTATCATTATATATTATTGACTCTTAAATGACTGTTAAATGACTGTTCAAGCAATCCCCCCGAAAAATAGTTATCGATTGAACTGTCTTGTCTGTAACTTCCGACCAATCTTCATCCTCTCTTTTTGTTTAATACTCAATGAAATTATAGGTCTAAAATTGGACTGATCGGTGCACACGTATTATGCTCCCGTGGCATTCTCTCTCTCTCTCTCTCTCTCTCTCTCTCTCTCTCGTCTCTCTCTCTCTCTCTCTTCAAGAATTTAACTCCTGTTAAGTGGTAGTGAAAAGACAACTGACTCAATTTTAACATTTTACCACAATTTATTCGCCCCATTTGTTCATTTACTGCAGTGAATGACGATGTGTTCTGTATTTTATATTTGCCAAGTATTTATTCGTTTTTTGTGTTTTTTTGCGTTTACGTAACTTATTGCAACGTATTAGGGGGTGTTGCAACACCTCATTCCATTGAAAGTGTATATGTACTGTGAGGGGATGTCTAGTTATGTAGGTAGGTACTAGATCTTGGGTAGTACTAGTGTATAATATGCTGTCGTGTGATGTCACGTATGTAGGTACCAACCCACATACAAGACAATGCTGTCTCTTACCCAGCCAGGTCTGTTGGATAGAGGGGGGGTAGGATGGCGGGGTGGGTGTAGTTGTGCTCCAAATTTGGACCTTTGCCGACGAAGTTAATCACAATTACATACTAAAAGTTTTTTTTCTTTTTTTTTTTGCTTTCTATATTCGTATAATAAAACCAGAAAAAAGGCCTTGAAAGAAAACTAAGTGTGTAAATCGATTCATAAATTATTCTGGCAAATCCTGACATTATAAATTAAGTTATAAAACTTCAAATAAGTTATTTAAAAAAGAAAAAACAAACATTTTGGTTTCGTTTTTACTCTATTCCTTCACTTACTCTCCGTTCTGTCTTGAGGTGGGCGTGGCGACGAGCCGCACCAGGAATCAGCCAATCAGAATCGAGCCAAACTCCGTTCTGATTGGCTGATTCATCAGCGTCTTAGGGACTTCGCGGATGTAAACAATGTCTTCGTCTAAACCTCCCGCTCGTTGTTTGACTTTGCTCGACTATATGACCGGTATCGTAAGCATTATATTTAATTTATGACGTTATATTTGCGTTGGTTGTTATAAGTAATAGAAATATCAGTTTCCTACAGTACTTTTGGTTCTTTATTCACAATTTAACGTTAGTTTTTGTGGGAACAGGCTTATTTTCGGACCTTGGCTCATTCGGACCTTCATCTGATTGGCCGATTCTGACCAAGGTATATAGAATAAGGGAGAGAGGTACAGTCACTTTGGTCGCGGGGGTAGTTGTGGGGTATTTCCGTGACAGGCCTGGAGGCCAGGGTGGGAGCGGTCAAGGCAAGTACTACCTTGGGAAACTTAAGTACCATGGGTCGAAGGGCTTAGGTCTGTAAGTGTCAGATGTCCTTTTCACTCTTATCTTGTATACGTTTGGTGTTCTTTTGTATTTATATAGGTCACTGTACTACACATACAAAATCGTGGATTGATAATGTTTGGCTCTCTAATATATAATAGAAACCTTAAATTAATATGCTTTACAGGACTTAAAAAAATATTCAATTAGCATTTGACCTGGCATTTATTTATAAAGGCTTATTTACAATTTTACAATACATTATTTAATAAAACTAACATAAATAGACATAGATAACACATAACAGTATCTGGCTTCATAATGGAAATGAAAAATACTTAGTAAAAGTGAAAAAAACAATTTTTTACATTTTCATGGCACTATTTAGTTAATTTATGCATCTTTTTCTTTTTTTGCCTACTTATAAAAATTGGGCATTCAGAGCTCTCATCCTAAAAAACATCCGACATCTGACAAAAAACAATATTACTTTAAAAGGCAAGGATACACAATTTTCAATATGGCGTGCCAAGTCGCATAATACTCCATTGCCTGGTCTCAGTGTATTTTCTCCATTGTATGTTTGAAACATTTTCTCCATTATCTTTAATTTTTCAAAAAACTCAGCACTTGGTTCCGTTAATTTATCATCATGTCGCTCTACTGCACTAATCCAGGTACCTTTCACTTTTTTAAGTTACATCCTAAGAACTGATAATCTGGAAATTGAGATGCCACATAACCTCCAACATATCGGAGGCCCTCTTCGTCTGCAACATTCTCTAAAGTTCTTTCATAAAATTCATTTTCAAAGTTTTCTGAATCTTCTTCTGGAATCTTCTCATCTTCAGTAGAGGCAAACACCATTGCATAAATCATGAGCTCTCTTTCAAGATCAGTTTCATTTGAATCATTATTTTCACAACTTTTCTCTTGACTGAACATTCCTTCCGACATATTTGAAGAATCGCACTCCTTCATCGAGTTACAATTTTTTCCAGTTATAGAGTTTATTTTGCCAAGTAAATATGACCTTATTCTGTATTTGACTTCAACTGGCGTAGGATGATCATAAGTTGTACCCATTTGTCTAAGACAGCCAAACATGTTTTCCAGTCCATCTTGGTTAAGTCTGGAGGTAATTATGTTTGATACATCATATTTACTTTTCAACATATCATGCAACCTTGGCAAGGATTTACATGACACAATAAGTCCCTTTTGGAACTGATAGATCTTATTACTTTTGCAAACTCGCATTGTTTCAGCAATACACTTCATATTGTCAAGGATTTTATTCTCTTCCGTCAGTTGCATCCCATAAACATGTCTAGATTTTTTTTCTGTCATAAGGTACCCTTGAATTGAACACATCAAACCAGGAGTCGGAAAGCTTTATAAAGTCCCTTGTACTTTCCCAAGACATGCTCTTCAAAAGTCCCTGACTTCCATAAAAATCTAAAGCTTTAGATGTTGTTTCCGAAAGAAGCTGCACTGCTTTCCTCACATTCATCACGAGGGAATCGGAAAAAGGATACCTCCTTTTTTTCTACTATTTGAATAACAACCAAACACGACGCAGTTGCTTGGCATTATTTAAATAAAAGTTTAGATTATATAAAAAATCAAAACTATGGTTGTATTCGAAGAATGTAAAAATAAATCACTGCAGAGATGACTGAAGTGACCTGTGATCTACATTTGAATGAAACGGTAGCTGAGTGACTTCTCGCCCTGACCTGGCCTCCAGGTGGCGCGGTTCTTGGGCGGGATAAGCCGCAACCTCCCACAAATGACTACCTGACCATTCTATATACCTTGATGCGGACCTAATATGCAGTGTCGGCTCCTGGATATCATTCATAGGGGTGCTGTTACATATATTTTTTTTTAGAATTCTTGATATTAGCTGCATAAACGCACATTATATATATATATATATATATATATTATGAGTAATATATATAGATATATATATAATATTACCTATATATATACACGTATTATATATTATATACTTATTATATATGACGCTGTAAGCAATGTCGAAAGCTTAATTTCTTCAAATTTACTAATTGTCTGTTTTTATTGGGCTATGACTGATTACTAATGGCTGATTACCCTAATCAAATTTGAAATTGTGAACAAAACTGAAAAAGTATTAAAATACTAAAATTCAAAGCAGTAACTTTCGGCAGCGGAGAGACAGACTGGCGGACGGACTGACGGAAAATTGAGAATATGAGTTTACATAAAAATATAAAGTTCATGTAAACTAAGCGTAGCAAAATGAAAATAATTAAACCATTAAAAAGAATAAAAACTCGAAAACAAAAACATTAAGATACAAAACTGAGTATGACAGTAGAATAACATAGGCCTACATAAAACAAAAGGACTAAACACCCACCTAAAACAGACGTAAACATACACATTCTCTCTCTCTCTCTCTCTCTCTCTCTCTCTCTCTCTCTCTCACACACTGAGGAAGGCAGCAGAATCTCTACTGAAAGCTATTTTGAATTTTAGTATCATTGACATTATTGTGGTTATTATTTTTTCCCATTTATTGCAACTCACCACTGAGTTGATTATTCTGCATTACATTACATATTAGTATCGTCACTAACTTGATCACTATCACTAATGCTACTACATATTGATTAGGCTATTGTCGAATTTCAGATCACACTTTCGTCCTCCAACAGCTATGCTAACACTGCTCGAGAGTCGAGACTCCACTCCAGAGGACAGTGGCGGAGTGGCGCTGCGCCCAGTCCCACCGCCCTTTCGTGCGAGCTGGCTACATTATCACCCTTCTAGCAAAATAAGAACTGCTGAGCAACCAGCAGTTCCTCATATTGTTTCATTTAATTTTTTTTTTTTTTTTACAAAAACAAGAGAATGGTAATAATTTTTAAAAGGATTATTGATAATCTATACTTAATTTCTCATATTCATGTATTTATTCATAATTTTGTGCATATAGTATATTATAAAATCTACAGTGCCTGCTGACGAGCCGCCACTGCTAATATGTATTTACATGTGTTTTTATAATATTGTTTCAATGTTTGCAATCCATAATCAATCCAAAGTCTATTATGAAAATATATTGGGGAAGCAATGGAAATCCACTCCTCTCATGTTTCTAGGACCATTTATTTCGCACAGTTACATATTGCTCTAATTTTTAAAATACTTCATGTAACAATAAAGTTAAAAATAAAGCCCAAATTAGCCCAAATTTACCCGTAATGGCCCCTTGGTTTACACTGGCGCATAGTATATATGTGCACATATCTTCAGTAGCTTACCAGTTGTTATTTTCCTTTCATTATAGTCCTCCTACAGTTTCATGACATGCCCTTGTAGTTCCTTGACCTGCTTTCTCTGACGTCTCTTTAATTTGCCCTCTTTGACAAGCTTAATTCACCCGATTCGGTATTCCCTTTGCCTCTAACTATATTCAAGATATAAGTGAATAAGCTGCGAGGTTACTTTTTTGGCTTTTTTTCCAGCTTATGATGCCACCCTTCCACATGGTTGTTTGTCCTAATACTGCGCCCAAACACTGGCCAGCTCTCCATTTTCCACACCTGACTCAGCAACCACGTTAGGTCAACATAATCCATAAAAACTCTAACTGACCCAATGACACCCACCTTGCCTGAAGGTTCATCAAAGGTTTCCCATAATATTATTCCGAATCACCCAAAACAAAGGTCCGAAACAGCCGAGATAATGTTCTGAATTAGCCTAAACAGTTGTCCGAGTGAGCCTAGCAAATGGTCCGAATCAGCCAAGACTTGGTATTGGTCCAACTCGGCCCATTCAATGTAACCAACTCGGCCCATTTTTGACAGGTCAGATCAGATCAGATGATGTCGTCCAGTACTATAGCTTTTGCAATAGCACTGAATTTGTTCGTCAATCTTGCTTCCTTTACTTCCACACACACTGAGTAAGTTCTTAGTACTTTTCTGTATCGTTACCTTCTTCAAATGTATATTTGAAATAGCCTACTGCATAACACACGCACAGCAATATTACGCAACGATAGGTGTAAAGGTTTAATTATTCCTTCCAAACATTATTTGATGACTATAATAACAACTGCATTTAGAAACAATTATAGGACAAATCGTTTCCCTAAGCATTATAAATTATTTGGTAGTTATAATTGTTTGAAAAGAAGAAATACTGAAAGAGAGGGGACTAGATGGAGGGGAGATACACACACACTCACTCACACACGCACATAAAGAGAAAGAGAGAGAGAGACTGGTTAGGAACCTTCTTTGTACAAGCACTTAAGTGTCTCATTGTTATTCGGATGTGTAGTTCAAGGCTTTGAATAATTTTCGAAACTGAACCATAGCTTATATAATTGATATGGTTACGAACCTACTGCTAGACTTCAAGCAGCTAGGACAACGGCTGACCATTACTGTTGGAGAAAGACAGCATTTGATATTTGCCACAGATGATCAACTTCAGTTACTATCTAAAGCGAGGCAGTGGTATGCCGATGCTACTTTCAAAATAGTACGCAAACCATTTACACAACTGTTCAGCATCCATGTATTTGTGAAATATGATGGGCAATTGAAGCAAGTTCCCCTTTTGTTTCCGCTTATGTCAGGAAAAAGGCGCAGAGACTACAAAAAAGTTCTTTGTGAAATGAGAGAGCTGATAGGCGAGCATGCCCTTAAAGTTGAAGAAGTTTTAATTGACTTTAAAGGCAGTGTGTGGCGTGCTACTCCCGACATTTTACCAGATGTTACGATCCGTGGTTGTGCTTTCCATTGAGGCCAGGCTGTGTGGAGGAAAGTGCAAGTATTAGGCCTTCAAAGCTCTTACACAAATGATGTCGGCACTTACAAGTTTTTAAGGCAGTTGTTGGCGCTCCCATATATGCCACAGGAACATATAGAAGAGCTTTTTATCAGGTTTTATAGGAAAGCCGCAGGGTTGAATGAAACTATAAGCCTTTAAAATTATGTGAAAAACGCGTGGATCAATTCTCCAATATGGCCGCCTCGCACGTGGTGCGTCTGCGGTCGGAGCATCAGAACAAATGATGTTGAGGGATGGCATAACAGAAACTTAAAGGCAAGGAAAGGAAAGGAAACTTAAAATTTTTTATTTACTTTTAAAGCTCCTACATGATGAGGCAAAGTTAGTTAATTTACAGGTGCGGCTGCTGTCAGAAGGGAAGGTTTTGTGAAAGCAGCAACATAAGTATAATAAACATCACGGCCAACTTATAAAACTATGGGACGAATATAATAATGATGAAAGATCGGCCAGACAATTTCTGAAGGCAGTTTCTCATCATATTGCCATCTATGTTTCTTAATATGTACATTATTATTTTTTAGAAGCTTTTAGCAATGTGTTTTACTTTTTATCATAGTTATTTATAAAGATTACTCTTTCTATTTTCAAACTGTTTTATTTACCTCAGATTTATTTACAAGGTTACTTGGAACGAGATAAACGAGACCTTTCTCAGGTCTGATCTCGAAAGAGAACAAACACAATAAAAGAAAATAGCATAATATAATAATAAAAAACAGCTTTAATAAAGTAAATTTGGATGTGGGCCGAGTTGGCGATGGGACGAGTTGGAGTACATCACAAGACTTAGGTCTGGATCAGCCACTGTCAGAGTCAGCCATGGTCCGAATAAGTCTGCATCCCTTATTTAACGCGTACGAATGCAAAAAGATCAAGCATTTATTAGGCGAAGCTGAAGCAACACTCCCAGCAAGGTAAAAAGCGATCTTGAACCAGTACATTCCCTGGAAGACAACGATGCCGCCCAGATGTTTGGTATCCTAGGCACTGGCTACCAAATCCCCGACACTTCGAATACCTCGAATCCTAAAGAACAATAGCTGTGACAAGATAAAGTTACGAAGGTTTTCATTAAGTTAATATCAAAGTTAATTAAAGGATCTCGCAAGTGTAAAAAATTGACTGACTTAAGAGTTGAGGAATCGAGTTTATTTTTAAAGGTTTGATGAAGGAGCACTAAAATAAAAGGGCAACTTTAAAGTCTTGTTGTGTGTGCCAAACGGAACGAGACCTACCTCAAAGAATGTCTTGCGCTGGTTTGTTCAGTCGAGTAATCCATTCAGGTGCGTAATCCATCCAGGTGCAATAATCCATCCAACGGTCACCAAATTGATACCATCTTGATTGGCAGTTTCCTTGGACGTAGCAGCGGATCTCATGTCCAGCCCATCAGTAATTACGAAAGCAGGGATGATTAACGTGAAGTCTTACATGAACCTCATGGCAAGATAATCCTTATTGTGAAACAGCAGAAGACTTCGTGCAATACTGAAAATAATATTCACGTCAAGTTATAAGAAGATTGGTGACTTGTGTTCGCCGTGAAGAGTGGAAGGAATCTGTCCGGTCTTGGATAACCTCACCCAGGTCAACAGTAGTTTTAATTAAGCGGCGGCGGCGATGAAACGCGTAACTAGCACTCGAGGTGGTTACGCTCGTTAAGGTATATAAATGGTGTCTCGATCTACTTAAAGTGCACAGCAGGGCATATTCAAGAAATTTAATAATAAGATCCTTTAATCTTCCTGCATATCTATGGATTAAAATGCAAGGAAACTAGAAAAAGAAAAAAACAGAAAAAATGTACTACAGGTACAGTTTTTCGACGCGATGTGTAGTATATTATCAACAACAGTCGCATTTTAATATTTAAGGTAAATATTATACCTATAAAGTAGTTCTAGTGGCGGAATATTCAGGCACTAACTGTTGTCAATATGCAAAACTAGTTGGGATTTGCTCATGGCCGTAGATACGAGAAAGCAAAACCTTTCGGGTGCTGGTTTAACGAGAGAAATGTAAATTTCGTGTCTTTTTTTTTTTCAGTCTCGTCTTCAGTTAGACTTTATATTTTCATCTCGTCAGTTCAATTCCAGTTGGTCAGTTCAATTTCCCTTCGGCTGGTCAGTTCAGTTCCTTTGGATATTATCCTCCCCCAAACCGTGACTATTATCGTTTCCTTTCAGAATACCTAATTCTTTATTATAGATATTTAGCCTATGTGCACGGTACGATAATTTTACCAAAGTAAGGTACGGTATAGTTCAGGTACGGAAAAAATTGACAAATTCTATACCGTACCTTACCTTAGGCTTGGATATATCACTTAGCAGTTACTGCTAATGCACATTTGGCCTTATGAATGTTGAGGATTTTTTTTTCAGTTATAGTACGATAAAGGTACGGAATTACGGTACGGTATCTTTACCGTACTGTACGGTACGGAAAAATGTTTGAGGGTATGTTATAAAATTACGGTACGGTATTTTAGCCAGGTACGAAGTACGGAAAAACATTCCCTAATGTACCGTACTACCAGCCTTGCACGGTGAGGTTAAAACAGTCGTAAAATCTTTGAAAATATAGACATTTTTTATGTTTTTTTTTCTTTTAAATGTTTAAAACAAGTTAAGCAATATATCTATATATATATTATATTATATATATCATATATATATATATATATATCGTATTTCTAAGCATATTTTAAAACATGGTTGCCATGTTTTTTTATTTATATGTTGAAAAGTTTTTGTTTAACAGGTTTTCTTAGATAAGTTTTTAAAATAGGTTGGGCTATTTATATATGTATATATTTAAATAAAAATTATTATACATTTTTTACTTAGGCTTGGCCAGTTGATTTAAATAAAAACCAATATTTTTTGCTTTCCCAGCATGGTCGATTTCAACAAAAACCAACATACATTTTTTACTTAGGAGTTTCCCAAGGCGAGAGATTAAAGCTTTTTAGTTACTAAGTGAACTATTTCTGATGTACCTTAGGCTAGGTCATGTTAGTACATTTTTTCAAGAATTAATCCAGGTTAGTTAGGCCTATCTTGGGTCATGGCATATGCTTTTTATATGAGTATTTTCTTTTCAGCAACTGCTGGCAAATCATTATATTCGAAATTTGTAGATTATTTTCTGAATTTAGATTAATTTTGTTTATTTAGGAGGAAACTGTTTTAGATTTATTTGTGATTTCCTTAATCTTAATAGGTGATTAATACCTTTCAGTATAAATATTTTTCCTCCGTAGGTCATGTAATGTGAATAAACACTTGAAAATTGGAAATAACGCATATTATTATTGTTATTATTTAGAGGAAAATGGCAAAGACCATTATTATTATTTATTATTATATTAATTATTATTATTATTATTATTATTTTATTATTATTATTATTATTATTATTATTATTATTATGTGAAACTAAGTTATAATTCGTATTTTTTATCTAAAGCCTCTGGACACGATAAACCTCTCTAACACTTCCTTGTTTGCAGGATGTTGCTGTCTGTAACATAGAAACGTCGAAGTGTGTCTCACATCTCAGTACATCGGCTCTGTCGATAAGGTCCACCTGTGACCTTCTGCCTACAGTGCGGCGCTGTGCCCTTGAGTCGTTACAATATCCACTGACTTAATTATGCAGGTAAGGGTTGAATCTATTGTGGGTTTTTCTTTCAGGATGTCAGTGACACGGTGCGCCAATCTTCATTACCAATAAACCCTTGCCTGATATCCTAATTTATTGTTTTCTATATCAGCCATCTTATTCGACTGGGTGGTACTTTTAGTGTGGGGTTCTGGGTTGTATCCTGCCTCCTTAGTAGTCCATCACTTTTCTCATTATGTGCGCTGATGCTAATAGCAAACTCTTTTTCCTAAGACCTGGAGCTACTTCGGTATTTAGTTTTTCCAGGTTCCTTTTCAGGGCTGTTGGGGTCGTGCCTAGTGTTCATATAATTATGGGTATAGTTTCCACTGGCATTATCCTTCTTATTTCTATAATCAGGTCTAGATACTTATCAATTTTTCCCTCTTTCTTTCTCATCTACTCTGGTGTCCCATGGTACTGTAGCATCTGTGGTCTGTTGGCCCTTATCGTCCTATATGTTCTTATTCCATAGTACCAGAGGGTCTTTGTTCAACACTCCCTCAGGTTGGTGTTTGTATCACTTATTATTGTAAGCTAGCTAGCTGGAGTTTCAGTGGAGGGCCTTGCTATGGAATCATGCCTCTTTTAGTACCGGTTCTGTGCAAGTGCCGAACATTCGTTTGCTATTTTGTGTATGGTCTCATTTTCATATTGTACCAACCGCATATAGGTGAGATGTTATTCCCATCTATTATTCTTTGGACATATCTGGTGCTTAGGACCTGATCTTGTGCTGCTGTTAGCATTCCATCTGTTTCCTTTTCGAGTTCTCCCCTCTGTAGCCATTGCCATGTTTCATTGCTGGCCAGGTCTTTAGTCTCATGTACTGTCTGTACATTTTATTGGGCCATTCCTCTGTTCTGTTTGTCATTCTTGTGTCTGTATATTTCTGGGTCTTCGTCAACTGCTGTCAGTCCTTTTTTTGCATGCACTCCTTATCCACTCTTCTTCACTGGTTTGCAGATATTGCCCCAATGCTCTGCTCTCGATGTTGACGCAGTTTTCTATGCATAGTAACTCTCTCCATCCTTCTTTTCGTGTTACATATAGTCAGTCTGTCTGTATTTGCTCTTTGGCATAGTGTTTTTTTGTATTGTAATATTTTTCCTAGTTTTTTGGTCTATGCTGTGGAGTTCTACCTTCGTCCATTCCACTACTCCTGCGCTGTATCTGATTAATGGTACTGCCCATGTGTTATGGCTTACATCATATTTGGTGCGTTGAGTTTTGACTTGAGTATCCCCCTAAGTCTCTGCATATATTCTTTCTTGATCGTTTCCTTCATATCTTAGTGTTTTATATCTTCACCTTCCATTATTCCCAGGTATTTGTAGCCTGTCTCATCTATGTGTTTGTTGTTGTTCCCATCTGGTAGCTTTATCCCTTCAGTCTTTGTTACTTTGCCCTTTTGGATATTGACTAAGGCACATTTTTCTATTCCAAACTCTATCCTGATGTCCCCAGATACAATCCTTTCTGTCTGGATTAGGGTATCTATTTCCTTGAGGCTAATACCACGCAGTTTGATGTTGTCCATGAGCATCAGTGGTTTATTCTGTTGACTTTTTTTTTTTTTTTTTTTTTTTTAGTTGGTACCCAGCATCCATCTTCTATAGTACTTTTGTCATGGGAATCATGGCTACTACGTAGAGTAGTGGGAACAGTAAGTTACCCTTGAAGAAGATACCACTCCTGATATTAACTTCTGCTAGTCTTATTCCAGAGCTTGTAAGTATCGTATTCCAGTTGCACTTTGTATTTTTTAGGAAGCAGATGGTGTTTCCCCATGGCCCATATATTTTTAGGTATTCTATTACCCATGTGTGTTGGTATCATGTCAATGGCTTTCTTATAGTCAATCAATGCCATGCTTAGGTTGGTTTTCCTTCTCTTACTATTGTTCATTACCATTTTCTCTATCAAGAGCTGGTCTTTTGTGTCCCTGCACCTCCTTTTGCAGCCTTTCTGTTGGTGGGGGATGGTGTTTGTATCCTTTAGATAGTTGTATAGGTTTTCACTTATGATACCTGTACCTGTTAGTAACTTCCACATTATTTGTAGGCAGATGCTTCGCTTGTAGTTACTGGTTATATTTCCCTTGCTATAGTCTTTCTGTGCTGAGGATGTTCTCATGGACTTCATCGGGACCGGGGCTTTGCAGTTGGGCATTTTCTTTAGTTGGTGTCTGATTGTGTCAGTCGTGATCTCAGTGAATATTTGTTTTATTCTCCCCGTTTCTTCTGCCTTGACTTCCTGGAGCCATGTTGCATGTTTGTTGTGTGATACTAGATTACTCCATATGTTTTTTCAGTCTCTCTTACTTGGTTTGGCTTCAGGAATTTCTTGGTGGATGTCTTCCACTCCTGGTTGGTTCCGAATAGTTTTCTATGTTGGTATCCCCATACGAGCTGCTGAAAAGCAAGAGCCTGTGCCAGCATAAAGGTGGCTTAATCTTACTACTGGTATCCCTTATTCCTGTTCATGTATTGTTAGATCTTATTATTATTGTTACTATTTTTATCGTTTTTATTAATATTTGTTAGAACTAAGTTAGAATACGTAGTCTTTGATTTCCTAAAGCCTCCGGACACTATAAACCTCTCTAACAATTGCTTGCTTGCAGGATGTTGCTGTTTGCAAAAGAGAGGAATGTCGAAGTCTTCCACCCAAGAAAGGTGACTCATTGGCTCTGACCTTAAGGGACACCTGACCTGCCTACAGTGCAGTGCTGTGCCCTTGAGTCGTTGCCAGGTAAGGGTTGAATCTTTCGTGGGTTTTTCTTTTAGGATGTCAGTGACATGGTCTGCCAATCTTCATGACCAACAAACCCTTGCCTGGTATCCAAATTAATTATTTTTTCCTATGTCAGCTATCCTTTTCGACTGGTGATATTTATAGTGTGGGGTTCATCACTTTTCTCATTATGTGCGCTGATGATAATAGCAAACTCTTCTGCTCAAGTCCTGGAGCTACTTTGGCATCTAGTTTCTCCAAGTTCCTGGAACAAATCTAATGAAAACATCTTTGAAAATAATTGAAGAAGTTCCAAATAAAATCCAAGTGGTCAAGAGACTCATAAAGAAAATATACATAAACCAACATATTCCGACAAAGAAAATGAATAAGGTGAATCTTGTGAATATCCTAATTGACGCATTAGGAAAAAGAATGCCAAAAGCATGCAAACTGTGTAAGGTTTGGTATAGCATAGTCAATCCACAAAACCTAATCAGAAAATGTGCTGCATGCAACATTCCGACCCATCCACAGTGTGCTGAGGTAATACAAGATATGAGAAAAGATACAAGAATTTTTTGTTCAACATGTCTATCATGGATAGACAATGTTATTAAATCAAGATTGAATGTACAAATAGTTGAGGATGAAGAAGAAGAGGAAGAGGAAGAAGAAGAAGAAGAAGAAAAGGAAAACGGAAGAGAAGTAAACAAAAATGAAATGACAGAAAAAAATAAGGAAAACAAAGAACAAGATAAAAGTATGGATGCAGAGATACTCATTGATACTACATATGAGGCAATAAAGCAGCATACCTACGAAGAAATAAATTACGATATGGCAACAGAAAAGCAAATCCCGAAGAGGCTCTACCCAGATCTACACAATGACGGGAAAGAGGAAAAAATAGACAAGAAAGACAAAATCTGCAACCTTTTGAAAAGAGGGAATTGCAGATTTGGAGAAAGATGTTACTACAAACATCCTAAGGTATGTCACAACTATGAAATATATGGTAAATGTGCATACCTAGACGGATATGGGGATGATTGCAGAGATCTGCATCCAAAAATATGCAAAAACCTAAAAGAAGGAAAAGGTTGTAAGTTCGACAAAAAATGCAAATATATGCACCCTGTAGCCATGAATCATAATCAAATAAATAACCAACCAAGTAATAAAATCCAAAATAAGAAAGAAACAAATAAAGAGAGAAATCAAGAATATCAGGTAAAAGAGAAAAGCAAACCACCAATGAGATATGCAGAGATGTCAGCAAAAAATTTCAATGCATCAGCTCCAAAATTCTACTCAAGGGATAATAACTGTATTTATTATGCAAGAGGATATTGCAGAAACGGAGAAAATTGCAGATTCAGACACAAAATGAATAATTATGATGAAGGAAGATCAAATATTATGGAAAAGTTGGATTTTTTAATGTCAAAATTTCTGGAAATGAAAAAAAGAACAACATACCAGAACAGGAAAGAGACATGGGTAAAATCCTTATTACTACCAATATTAAATGAAGGAGAAAAGAAACACGCAAACCATCATAGTGATGAATGCGCAGGGTTTAGTTACGAGTAACTCAAAAAGAAAAATAGAGTACTTAGAAGAACTAACCCAAATTGAAAAGAAAATAGATATAATGAATATAAGTGAAACCTGGTATTCCCAAGAGACTGGGAATGATGATCAAATAAAAGGGTTCCAAACTTATAGATCAGATAGAAAAAATAGGAATCAAGGGGGAACCGCAATATATGGGAAAGACAAAAAACAAGGAAAAATATATGAGAAATATAGTAACTCAGAATGTGAACTAATAGCGGTAGAATTTGAATCTGAAAAATTAATGAACATAGTAATATATAGACCTCCTAATACTAAAGAGTTTGACTTAATAATTGAAAAATTGGATGATATATGTAGAAATCACAAGGACTGGACTATTCTCCTATCTGGTGACTTCAACTTTCCTTTCGTAGAATGGAAAGAACGAATAGGAGATTGTGGATGTACTTATACATATAAAAAAGAGAGTAATAGTAGTGCAGAAGATAAGAGGCAATTGAAAAGCTATTAGATATGCTACTAGAATACAACATTCAACAAATAAATCACCTGCCAACAAGAAAGGAAAATACTTTAGACCTAGTATTTGTGAACGAGGTGAATTATGTTAAAGAAATAATAGTTTATAATGCGAGTATTTCAGACCATAATGTCATAGAATTAACAGTTCATTCCAAAGCAAGTGAAAACAGAGATAAGCAAGAAATGAAAAAGTGGGAAGGATATGGAAAATACAACTTCTACAGTAAAAATATAAAATGGTCAGAAATAAATGAAGAATTAAACAAAGATTGGGATAACATTTTCGTAAGCGATGACATAAGAGTAAATACGGAGATATTATATAAAATATTAGAGAAAATAGTGGATAAATATATACCGAAGAAGAAAAGTAAACATCATTCATGCATACCAAGAGACAGAAGGATCTTGTTCCAGAAAATCAGAAAGTGGAAAAAAGGTCTTGCAAAAGAAAAAAATGCATGGAAAGTTATAGAACTAAAAAGTAAGATAGAAAATGCAGAACAAAAGATTATACAATCAAAAGAAAATGAAAAACGGGAATTGGAAGAAAAAACCCTATTAAATATCAAGCAAAACCCCAAACTATTATACTCATATGCGAAGAAGATGAATAAAAGAAGAATAGAAATAGGCCCTCTGAGAATTGAAGGGAGATTACGAATGAAAAAAAGGAAATTTGCAACATACTGGCAGAACGATATAGAGAATTCACCCCTAGAATAGATAATGAAGATAATGATATAGAAGTAAGGGACGAAAATAGTGAATATTTAGCTGACATAGAAATTAATGAAGCTGATATTGTGCAGGCAATTAATGAAATTAAAAATGGAGCTGCTGCAGGGCCTGATGGAATCCCTGCTATTTTGTTAAAGAAAGTAGTTCATTCTATCGCAAAGCCACTTGCAATATTATTAAGACAAAGTGTAGATACAGGCAAGATTTATGATGAGCACAAATTAGCATATATCAACCCCTACTTTCAAAAGTGGATCAAGACTTGAGGCAAGTAATTATAGGCCTGTGAGTCTAACATCACATATTATGAAAGTGTATGAAAGGGTAATGAAGAAAAATATTATGAAACATTTAATAAAAAATAATTTGTTTAATATAGGACAACACGGTTTTGTACCCGGAAAAAGTACACAAACCCAACTGTTAGTTCACCGTGAGAACATATTCAAAAATATGAAAAGCGGAAATGAAACAGATGTGGTATATCTAGACTTTGCAAAAGCTTTTGACAAAGTAGACCATAATATATTAGCAAAGAAAATTAGAAAACACAATATCGTAGATAAAATAGGAAGATGGTTAAAAGAATTTTTACACAACAGAAAACAGATAGTTATTGCAAACGATGAGAAATCGGATGAAACCAAGGTAATATCCGGTGTGCCACAAGGTACGGTGTTAGCTGCAATACTGTTTGTTATTATGATTGAAGACATAGACAGTAATGTTAAGGATTCGGTAGTGAGTAGTTTCGCTGATGACACAAGAATAAGTAGAGAAATTACTTGTGATGAAGATAGGAACGCTCTACAAAGAGACCTTAACAAAGTATATGATTGGGCAGAGGAAAATAGGATGGTATTTAACTCTGATAAATTTGAATCAATAAATTATGGAGACAGAGAAGGAAAGCTATATGCATATAGGGGACCTAATAATGAGACAATCACAAATAAGGAAGCAGTTAAAGACCTTGGTGTGATGATGAATAGGAACATGTTATGCAATGATCAAATAGCAATTCTTTTGGCAAAATGTAAAGCAAAAATGGGAATGTTGTTACGGCACTTCAAAACAAGAAAAGCTGAACACATGATTATGCTTTATAAAACATATGTTCGTAGTCCACTTGAATATTGCAATATGATATGGTACCCACACTATCAAAAGGATATTGCACAAATAGAGAGTGTACAAAGGTCCTTTACAGCTAGAATAGAAGAAGTTAAGGACCTTGACTACTGGGAAAGACTACAATCATTAAAATTATATAGTCTAGAAAGGAGAAGAGAACGCTACATGATAATTCAGGCATGGAAACAGATAGAAGGAATAACAGAAAATATCATGGAACTAAAAATATCAGAAAGAGCAAGCAGAGGTAGATTAATAGTGCCAAAAACAATACCAGGAAAAATAAGGAAAGCACACAGGACATTAATCCACTACACACCAGCATCGATAATGCAGCGTCTATTCAATGCGTTGCCAGCTCATCTGAGGAATATATCAGGAGTGAGCGTAGATGTGTTTAAGAATAAGCTCGACAAATATCTAAACTGCATCCCAGACCATCCAAGATTGGAAGATGCAAAATATACCGGAAGATGTACTAGCAACTCTCTGGTAGACATTAGAGGTGCCTCACACTGAGGGACCTGGGGCAACCCGAACGAACTGTAAGGTCTGTAAGGTCTGTAAGGTAAGGGCTGTTGGGATCTTGGCTACTGTTCCTATAATTATGGGTAGTATAGTTTCCACTGGCATTATCATTCCTATTTCTATTTTCAGGTCTTGATACTTATCAGTTTTTGCTCCTCACTTAAATATCTTTCATAATGTCTTTGTTGTCTTCCCACCTGGCTGTGTAACTGGTTTCATTTCAACATCCTACTCGTATGGAAATCTGGCTTTCACATTTGTTTGGTGACTTGTGTTCCTTGGCTTTTTGGTTCTTGAAGGGCCTCACTCACCCGGACTAGCTATGGAAAGGGGAATTGAGGCGTTGTTGTTTACTCATACGGTTAAGGAGAAACTTCTATAAAAATAGCATTGAAATTCATATATACTTCTTGTTGCAAGTCTAAATAGTCTAAAAATGTGGCTTTGTATGTCATTGTTATTTAGTAAACTTTGACATTGAGAATTTGAAATATTTGAGGCTTTGCATGACAGAAAGGGTCGTACAGTATTTCTAGGGTTTTTGAATTACAGTACATTTGAGCTTCAGGATTGTCCTGTCAAAATAATGCCTTATAATTATGAAGGTTTGTTTGTTAAATAGTAAATTATGGTAGTTTTTATTATGAGTTACTTTTGTGGAAATTAGATTGAAAACTTTTATCATTTCTGTTGAGATGGCCCATATTAGTGCAAGGTTTCCACTTATGTAGGTCTGCACATTATTTGGAAACCTCTATTGTCAAAGACCGCATAAGGCATCTGTTTTTGCAGTGGGCTGTCCACTGTCCCCATGCTTTCTGAATAGTGCGTATTTTGTGCACTAGTTCAGCATCACCAATCTATTATCCATCTTTCAAGACCCTATTACTCTCTCTAGAGGATTCATTGCAAATTCAATAGAATTTACAGTTACTTCCTTGAATGCCCAGATTTTAGGTGACAAAAATTAAATGTATTAGATACAAGTAATTTAAAGAAATCGCCAGTCTTCAGCCTTTTCCAGTCTGCGTCATTTTAGAAGTTTGTCAAATTTTGAAGACTTGAGATTTCTGATTCGTTAGGTAAATGTAACTCCTTTTATTTTATGAGGGTCACAGCCTTTTTCTTGGCTAACCCTGTGTGTCAAGAATTAGTAATACTGGAGGCTGGTTAAAATCGCTTCTAAAACAGTATGCTTTAACATAGTTACAATTTGTCTTCAACAGACTGTATAGCCATGTTTTGGTGTTGCTTTTTTGCTATAAAAACCGCTGTGTTTTTGTTCTTAAATAGCCACAAAACCCACTGGCATTTGTGATAATCCAGATGTTTTCACTTCTTGGGCATACGAGTAACATACTTTGTCATTCACTTCTTTTGCTGCATTTCCCAACTATAGCATACTCTCTTTCACAAAGCAGTTTATACTTCCTCCAGATAGGCCCTACTGTTTTTCATCCTTCTCATATCCCATTTCCTCTGGTTTCTGCAGGGTCACTGGGTGGGTTCTTGTTCCTTTGGTCTGCATTGGCTGTTTAGTTAGTTTCGTTTGTTGCTGCAGCAATATTCTTGCAGCTCATCCTGTGTTGGGGGCTGTTCTCTCTACTGTCATGCAAATCAACAACATTCTTTTTATTTACATTCACATCATAATTAGCACCCTTTTCCAAAAGGTACTTGACGTCTTGACTGTTGTCTTGTCGGGTTTGGGGTTTTGTTAAAAGTGGAAGTGACGTGTGTTCCAATGATCTTAAAATGCTGATAATATTGACCTGTACAATATACATACGTACATGTAAAGTATTGTAACTTGAATGTGAACATTCCTGGCGGCTGGTATTCTTGCAGGAATCAGTTAGGTACTTGTGGTACCTTTTCAATCAATTAAGAGAAATGTAATTGTGGAAAGGAGTCCAAAATTGTCTCAATATTTTATTATTAATCTGCCTGACGTTTTATTTGATTCACTTCAGAATCTTATATCTAGTTAGTCTTACGAAATGGAGCCACTTTCAATATTTCATTCAGAATTATGTAAGTGAATAGTAAAATAAAGGTTTTAGTGGTAATTTTTAGTGTTCCTCAGGATAGTGCTCTTTGATCTATGTATTGATTTTTGGATTTGCTAGTGTCATACTTTTCATGCCATGAAAGTAAGATAGTACAGTGTACAGATAGTGCCACTTTTCTTGCAGTTTGTATTTACTAGTGTCATACTTTTCAGACCATGAAATTAAGAGTACAGTGTGGAGATAGTGTCACTCTTATTACATTTTGTATTTACTAGTGTCATACTTTTCAGGCCATGAAAATAAGATACTAGTACATTATGCACATAGTGCCATTTTTATTGCACTTTGCAATTGCAGTATATCACCTTAATGCATGTTGGAGTGTGTAGCAGTCTGGACATGACATACATCTGAAGTTCATCTTGGATCTGCATTTGTCCTATTATTAATCTGTGATTACATTTGTGATTTTGGCTTCATGTTGTGAAATAAGACACCCCTCCCCTTTGTAAGCTCGTTTGCGAATTAGGCTTCGTATTGTGAAGTAGACTCCCCTTCTTTTTGTAAGTACGTTTTTTTGAATTAGGTTTCATGTTGTAAAGTAAATAGACCCCCTTAGTAAGCTTGTTTGTGAATTAGGCTTCATATTCTGAAATTAACACCCCGCTTGGGAGCACAGTTGTTAATTAGGCTTCATGTTGTGGAATACACCCCCTTGTCACCTTGTTCCACTTTGTTTGGTTTTATGTACAGCCTCCATGGTGATAGTTCCCTCTCTGGTGGCTATTCTAGATGTGCATGAGGCTAGGTTAGCTACAGCAGGCTTTCAGTGCCATGTTTCAGATGTCTCCATCTAATTGATATATTGACCCACAGCCGTTTTTTTCCTGTATGTCTTTTTAGTTTCATATTTGATTTTATTATGGTGTATAATCTAGATGTTGAGACACCCGTCTTAGAGAACTTTGCCCATTAGTGGAAAGGATAGGCCTTGATACTTTGCCTGCGAATGGGAATTAGTGGTAAGGTTAGCTAGTTGGAATTAAATAGGAAGGTTAGGCCATGATATGTTGGCTAATCACATTGCTGCCAAGGTTGCTGATGCCTGAACATCCCCAAATGCCATTTTGAATGGCCTGTAGTACTCATGTGATCAAATTGATTGAGTCCCCATCTGGTAATTGGTCAGCAACCAAGCCTCAAGGCATCTGTAACTTAGCAGCAGCAGTTTATAATTAAAAAAGAGAAAAACCTCAAACTTTATACTATTATTTAAGTTATATTTTGTTTGACAGCAAAACTTAATTCAGCCAGTGAGCTAACTATAACCTAAGCATAAATATACATAGTAAAAATGATCAGTCCTATCTTTTTCCTAAGCAATCCTATTGTAAATATTTTTTTTTTACAATACTTATTTTCCACACACAAATATTAAACCTATGTTCTTCCGTTTCTGTAGATCTGTTGGCTTTCAAAGCCACCTTAACCTAACCATCATAATAGAACTAAGCAATTTATTTTTTTTCTTTACTCTAACAGTGTTTATTTACAGAAACCATGAAAGGTCCTTAGATCCAAGAGCGTAAAGTCCAAATGTCCTCTACACTGTTATACACAAAATGCAAACGTACGAGTAGTATAATGTATTTGTTTGAATTAGGAAATGTCTTCTGATAACATCATCACAATAGAACCCACTGATCACGTTTTATAATGAACAGACATTTGCACTGTCTGTTTTTACAGGTATAAAGGTCATTTCCCTTAGAGTAGGTGCTCAAATTTCAATTATAATGAAGAGAGTATTACATTTCAAAATCATTTCCTATTTCATGAAACCACCTAGAACAGGGGTTTTCAACCTGGGGTATGGGGGGCATGCACTCCCCTTGGGTCTCAAATGAATGTAGTACATGCCGACCTTCGATATGTTTTAGCAGAAACTGCTCCCTGGCCATGAAAAACAGTGTCGGCCATTTCAGTAACTCCCTTTGCAGCTGATGTAATAATAATGTATTTTGTTTTGGCAGCTCAGTACCGCAACCTTTAAAATTTTGTGTAGCCAGAGGTAAATAATTATAACAAATTGCCTTTAATCTTTTTTATGGAATTCTTTAAGTTTACAATATTATTGGTTATGTCTGGAGAGTTATGTACTTATTTCCCCTCCATACAGTACTTGCAAATATACACAATGGTTTGTTTTTCTTAGTTGGTTTTGTTTTCCACATTATACATAGTGAAGGGGGTATGTTACTGACATTACAGATGCCCCAAAGGGCACACATTACAAATGCCCCAAAAGGGTACAAGGGAGAGAAAAAGGTTGAAAACCACTGATCTAGTAGAGGCTGAAATTCGTGCTTTGCATTCCTTCTCCAAGGCAAATTGGAGAAGGTGTGGTGTCAAAATGACCAATCAATCGCTAGTCATAATAAGAAAGAAATATTTTTGTTGTCGCAAATACAAACTCATTATCAATATCTACTGCGTCCAAATAGGTTTAGGCAATGCCCTCATAGTTTTCCTTCAGAGCAAACTGTTTTAGATGGCAATGCCAAAGCTAAGTATTTTAACACTAGTACATTTAAATTATTTTATTACAGTTGAATTATTCACCAACACTAAGTTCATGCCTATTGACATTCTCTCTCTCTCTCTCTCTCTCTCTCTCTCTCTCTCTCTCTCTCTCTCTCTCTCTCTCTCTCTCTCAATTCACATCTTGTTCAGGAATTCATGTCATTGCCTGCATAATTCTTATTTTTATTTATTTATTTATTTTTTACACCTTATATTATGGCCATTAACCTTTCTGGTGATTTCTGCCAAGTTCAGCTTTTATTTATGTGCTTTCCAGTAAATATTAAAGTAAATTTCCATATATCAGAAGAATCCAGATCTTTGAATATCATACATCTCTTTGCCTGCAATATCTCTTTGCCTGCAGTCTTATTTATGTATTTCTCAATAATCAGGCACCAGGAGAGAACTTCAGTGAGGAAGGAAGGGCAGCTACAAGAATAATGAGAGGGAAGGGAAATGAGAAATTGTGGATGAATGGACTCAGGAAGACAAAAGCACTTGGAGATATCTTAGAACTATTCTGAGCTGTTAAATAGAGAAGCCCAAGTAAATTCTGTTTTGCACCAGCTATGACAGTGGAGGAACCGACGCTAATTTGTTTTAATTTTAATTTTTTTAAAATAAATATTGTGTTTCTTTGTAAATCCTGATCAATCTTGTGCTCTTTCAGAACAAACCCTAATATCAAGGTAAGCAAAAAGGTAAAAAGAGTGAGTGGATGTTTTAGAATTACATAGCCTGTTGTAAGTGCTGGTGTAAGTCAGGCCTGGCGTAATTATTTACAGATTTCCTGGTTGGTGACAGATTTCCTTCCCTGACTTTGTTCCTTGTGAATTCTGCCCTGAAGTCTTGAATTCCTATACGTATGTAATGCCCTACACTTAATGATGCAGACTTTGTTGTGAAACATTCTCTCGTCTGTTACCAAGTCAGATTGTTTTGCTCTTTGCAGCCTTTGTCCACACTGGTTGTAGTTTCTTGTAAGTTAGGTTAAGTATATAATTCAGTTCCTTGCTTTCTTACATTGTTGTAGGCATTGAAGCTTACTTGTTCCTTGTATTTGAATTCTTTTTCTGTTTTCATATCATTGAATATCGATGTTTGCTGTAAGACTAAAGTACTATAGCTTTGTTTTTCTAAGAGAAAGTTTTCATGCTGTGATATTGTAATTTTTTTTAATAGTAGAAGACTTTGACACTTTTGGGGTGACTTGACAGTGTTAGTCTCCTTGGATTTTGGTAGCTAGGTTAACTTTCCTGTAGACCATGAAAAGTACGGTTTTCTGTAGGCCATTGACCCAGGGCCTTCATATTGTTGTTGATTGGCAAAATCGTTGTGTGTTTTCCATCCATTATAAAATTGTTGGGCCTTGAACTATCCTTCTCATGGACTTGAAAGTTAGAAGTAGTGCGCCACAACTTAGGCAAGTGCAGTGTAGGCACTAGCCACTGTACACTTGAGTATCATACCTCGTTTCGCCTGTGGTCTGGTGGCTGTAGGTAGATTTTACGTGTGTAAAATAACCATCCATATCTGGTTTTATCGAATTGTCTGTAATTCCTTAACAATTCATGTAACTGCAGGTCTTTGTGTAAACAAGTTTAATGAACACTTGTAGTTCAAGTGTTCTCTGCTCATGGTTTGAGAAGGCAACAGAGTAGAGGTGCCTTCAGATGGATTGATAAGATTATAGAGGTTCTGATTTCATGTGGAAGGTGAGTTTACCACTCCTGTGGTCAAAGGGTGTAACGGTCAGCTCCACCTTCCACTGGTCGTCCTTCTCTGCAGAAACTAGGTTCATATTCTAGAACCAGATGGTTGTTCTGTAACTGCTCTCAGCTAGAGTTTGGAACTTTTAACTTCTTTTTGGGGAGCTGGCCTAACCTTTACCTTGTTTTCTGATGCTGGACCTCCTTTATTCATTGTTGGCCCTTATGACATGTTCTTGTAATACCATTTCTTTGACTTACACTTTTGTGGTAGGTTTTGGGTTCCCTTGGTTTTGCCCACTTCGTCTCTGGTCTAGTAGGCCAGACCTTCAGTGTGTACCATATCAAGAAGTACGTCCCCCTTCACATGGAACCACCTTGACGTGGTGAGGGGCCTCTTGAACCCCAGTGTGTTATCCTGAGATGGCATAATTTCTGGCAAGGACTAAGCAGAGGGTTGGTCCATTCCAGTCCTTCCAAGCATCTTCATTTCAAATTATACCAATGGTGACTTTCATACTCTTGATTGCAACATCAGTGTTGAAGATTGAATCACTTAATGCTTCTCATCCTCCTGATTAGTTAATTACTATCCTTCTCAGGGATGTTTGAGCTTTACAAAACTTTGAGACTTCTACTTTTACTCTGTTAGAGAATTAAAGGAGCTGTCTTTGACCTTGTTATCTTTGAATTGACTTTGTACATTCCCTCTGAAGACCTTTTTTGTCAAGTTACCCAAATAATCTCAAATTTGAACCTTCTGTCATAATCACCGGGTGACTGCCAGGTAAGACTTCTATTGTTTCACCTGTTGCATTGATGGTATTCCTTTTTTAAAAGTGTGGCAAAACTCAAGGGGTCCTCTTGCACCAGTTTTTTCGGGTCTGGTCATCTATAGAGGTCATGAGGTGATTGGACTGGGTACCAAGACCTGATATATGTTGAAATGGGGTTCTTTGGTAGAGAGAGAAGAATGCAATGCCTTCTGGTATAAAGAGAACAATGCACTGGTAGAGAGAAATTTAGCACTATCTACATTACTGAGGTAAATAAATGTAATCTGTTTAAAATACATAAAAGTATTAGGTATATTGAAAAGGCCGGATGGTGCCAGGTAAGAGTAAGAAGCAATAGTGAACAGCACGAAGTAAAATTAATTAAGTGACAGAGGCCATTTTGAAGGTATGGTAAGAGTCTGTGCCACTTTTTTAAGTGCCAATGTAATGGTTGGACCACCAAATTTAAGGTGTAAATGACCCCCATTGGATGGTCAATGTTGAGTTTCCAAAGAAGAAGCAAAAACAAATATTGTTGTCATACCTGAAAATTGGTTAGTTGACGAGAGTAAGTGACAAATATTGGTCTGATTCAATGAATTCATAGATACATCACTAAAAATATGTAAAGGTATTGTAACGTCACAGGTATTAGTCTGTTTCAATGACGTCAGTTAAGTCAAGGTAAGCAAGGACATTGTGACGTCAGGTATTACGCTTAATAACATAGTTCTGTCACGAAGTGTGCTGTGACGTCACAAGCTGTATTCGAAGATAAGATTACGTCATGGTAAGTAAGGTGACTCGGGTACTGTGACTTCATAGTTTTGACGTGACCAGAAAGACTTTACTAAGGTTGTATGCGTTAGGTACTCGACGCCAGATGAAACCTTTTCATGACGTCTAAGGAATGTTAAGTGACTCGGTTACGTGTCAAGATTACAGGCATTAGGTATTGTGACGTTATGGTTATGACTTGGTACAGATAAGGCATCCTTTTCAAATTACGTCATAGATGACTTAAGCATTGTAGACCAGTTGTATAAAACTAAGAAATAAAAACCAGTATATAATCGGACATTCTTTTAATTAAACCCATGAAAATAAATTCATATAATAGGTTAGATTACTAATGATAGTTTTTATAAATGTTTTTCTGCCAACTGCAGTGCCCCGGGGGTTTGTGGGGAGAGCTCCCTCAGCTGGAGGTTATGAAACCAGTCGGTTACCAACTTTGAAGTCTACCCAAAAAAGGGCTTATTATAATAAGTTTTCTAAACTGACGGCTGGCCAGTTGGGAAGAAGTCTCGTAGATACTTCCTTCATGCTTTCCAAGATGTCTGCCAGTTTTCTATGTCAATAGGGGATATATGTTAGACCCCCAAATGTCAAAGGATGACGTTAAGTACAGTTCAGCCTAAGGTGGACGTGGCAAGGCTTTACACCAAGACAAGCCGAGACTTAAGTTCTCTCTCGTGGCTGTGGTTTCGTACTTAGGCAAATGTTTGGTTGACCTGTAGTTTCTTGTGAAACATGACGTGAAAAACCCGTAGCCTTAAACCGCCAGAATTTCGTCCATAATAATAATATGAAATTATTAGCAAGGTTTACACTTGACAATTTACTTGAATAGCTAATTCTGTATAGAGCCATGTTTCACCAAATCTTTCCATTTACCAGGCGAAGAGCCTTCATTAAGTACAGTTAAATTTTTCACCGGAGAGAGAGAGAGAGAGACCCCAGCTTACTGATTAGTGATGAATGCAGACAGCCTTTTAACATTTTCTGTTGCTCCTCTGACTCACCGAAATAACGTTGATTGGACATAGAGAAGCAATTGCCCGGCCTCTATTTTCAGATTTTTTAAAATCTGCCATTATTTCATTGATGGGTTTTCTTTTTGGCAATTCGAGTTCAATCAATTTTTTTTCTATAATTGGTTGTCCAGTAAAATGTGCCTTTTCACTGTTTGATAGATTCTTTTAGTATATTTTCAGATTTCCTTCAAAATGGAACGAAATAATAGATCAAGTTAAAACAGAATCCCAGTGCTAATTGCTTTCTTTCAGTCCGTAACAATCTTAGTATAGAAATGTTTCTCAAGATGAATTTATACTTGATTCACTGAAGTATAATTGAACGTTGATTTGAGATAGAAACCTACTAATAAGTAGAGATAGCCATTATTATCATTATTATTAAATGACACTTATGCATGAAAAGTAGCTTTGAAAGGACCATCAGTTTGCTTAGCAAGTTTCAATAGGACACAAAGACAATTTTACCGAAAAAGAAGTACTATGAGAAGAAAAAAAAATACAAATGATCATGAGAAATCAATAAACACATAATCATATCATAAGTATGCTAAAAAAAGGATATAGTTCACAGCAATATGGAAAAAGTCAATGGTGTTTACAGTAGTACACCTTTTCCTGAAGCCATGATCACCGGTATTGATAATGAATGATTAATACTATTATCATTATTAGTAACGCTGGATTCCCTGTCCACAAATTCTGACATGCTTCTCTTGCATCACTTTCTATACTATCATACATCATTAACAACTTCCACCTTGGTTTCTTACAGACCCAGTTGTGTTAATAAAGTGTATAACTTGTATTAACTTTCAGACTTCTCACATAATAGTTTTATAGCAAACATTTGCCCCACACATCGTTCTCCACAGTGTTCTTCCTTCTTCGAAGCCTTTTATCATTCATGTCTTACTCTTTGTGTCAGTTTGTTCGTAAGATATCAAAAATTGAGCTAGGGACCCCCTGTTAGATTGTGATTAAGTTGGCCAAGGCATGGGGCGGGGAAGTGATACTAATGGAGGGATAAAGATGCTGTGCTCGTTATTAAAAAAACTATACTGTTTAACTTTAAGATTTGCTAAAGAAGTGTCTTTAGTAGTTCCATATTTTGGTTGGATCCCTTGAGAGACGGTCATTTTTAGTTTTTTCTTGTTTTAATGATTAGTGCTCTCATTCAGAACTACATAATAACTCTTTATTACCATGAGATTCGTAGTTGATACTTATTACAAGGTTTTTATTTAAATGTCGTACACAATTGAAACTCACTTTATTTCATTTTTGGTAAAGAAAAACTGATTGCCCATTCATATACAAATCATCAGTTCATTTGAAGCAAAGCGAGCGCTTTAAACAATATGGACTTGATTCTGAAAACAATGGAGCACAATCTGGCAATTCTTAGAATTGCCAGATATATTTGTGTACTTGAAAACAATATTATTGCCATATGCATAATATATTTGAATACTAAAGGCGAAAGAATAAATCATCATCGAACGATCTCATTATTTCCAGTGTCGAGTAGCTACATCTCGTAACGTGATGGCCTCTACAAAATCATTTTAATTAAATGTATGATATTTAGTTTACGAAGCCTCTTCATTCTAAGGTTTGTTTCAACTAAATTGCTGTTCATCATGCTAAACTCTAACTTCCCTTTTGTCGAGAAGAAGTTCCGCGAGAGTAACAGAGCTGTTTTCATAACTGGATGACATTCATCACGTAACTTCATTTCTCTTGGTTTCTGCTCTGCTTGTTAATCTGGAGTTTAGCTAAACAGGTCTGGGCTGGACGTGATGCCAGCATCTCTCTGCTTGTGTGTGGGTGTGTGTGTGTATATATATATATATATATATAGATATATATATATATATTATATATATATCATATATTTATATATGTGTGTGTGTGTGTGTGTGTGGGTGTGTGTTGTATGTATACTTTCTCCATCAACCACTGTATTCCAAAGAGTTCTCCCTTGGAAAACATGAGCATGTAGAGCGCAAATGACGGCTCCGGGTGAAAGTTTGGGGCACTTACAGATTGGCGGGCCGACTCGACCGCCGACCGAAATCGGCGGAAGAACACCAAAACCAATATGGCGGCGATACCAAAACAACAACAAACAAAGTAGGGAGCGACTACATATCCGTGACGATCAATTTATGTGTGCTGTCAGTAAGGCCGTGGCAGAACGGCGCTTCGCGCCTTATCTGCATATTTAAAGATTCTTGGCAGGCACGGCATGTTCTGGCAAGAGGTAATGTTGCGCTGCGCGCGCTAACCACAGGGGTTACAGTAAGGCTACTTACCGTGGCGGGAGCAACTGGCCCGGTAAAGTGTAAACAACCCAAAAGTTTTTAAATTTTTGAATGCCTATTTTCCCCCAATAAGCCGTTTAGCCAGAATGGTTCGGACTGCAGAGGCAAAAATAAGACAGCAATCTCCCACGCCCATTCTCTTAGTGCTGGGTCAAGGACGTATATTCTCTGTGCACATATTTGTTCCATTCCCCCCCCCCCACCCTCTCTCTCTCTCTCTCTGTTATATATATATATATATATATATATATATATATATATATATATATATATATATATATATATATATATATATAAAATAAGTGAATACCACAGGAAAATGATAGTCAGAAATCCAAGCGCTTTCGTCTTTACTAAGACATTGTCAAGGAACGAATGAAATATAATTGGAGAGAAAGTTATCAGGTAAACAACAAGATCAAAAATACCAGATGGTCAATTGTCAAAAGGGTAAAAGTTAATAGAGATAATCCAGGATTATCTGATATCACACGGTCACAAACCTAAACATAGATTTAACTCAGAAACTACAAAGTATCCGTACAGTCAAAAACATGTAAAAACTGAATATATTAATAATGTTGCTTATATTTATCTACAACTTTTTACATTATGAAGGCATCAAGTTTAAATAAACCAAGACTTAAATTTAGAACATTTCCATTATATGACTTGATGAAACAAGATTCAATGATATTCCTCTTAACTGTGTCGACTCTGCAGAAAGAAGGAACTCTTCCTTCGAGTATGCTCTGTCCCTTGATGAAGACTTCTAATAGAAGATCTCTGTCAAAGCGGGCAAATAGTCGGATCTAGACCTATTCAGCAGTGTCATCCTTCGGTCATCGTTGGAATAAATCTAGAAGACCACTCTGCAGAAGGAAAATCCGAGTATGCTTCTGTCCCCTTGATGAAAGACTTCTAAATTAAATTCTCTGTCAAAAGCGGGCAAATAGTCGGATATCTAGACCTATTCTAGATGTCTTCCTTCTGGTCAACAGTTTGGAATAATCTAGAAGACCAGCTCTGAGAAGAAGGAAATCTTCCTTCGAGTATGCTCTGTCCCTTGAAAGACTTCTAAATTAAAGTTCTCTGTCAAAGGGGGCCAAATATCGGATACTACCTATTCTAGCAGATGTTTCCTGGTCAATCGGTTGGAATAATCTAGAAGACCGGCTCTGCAGAAAGAAGGAACTCTTCCTTCGAGTATGCTCTGTCCCTTGATGAAGACTTCTAATAGAGGATCTCTGTCAAAGCGGGCAAACAGTCGGATATCTAGACCTATTCTAGCAGATGTCTTCCTTCTGGAATACTCTAGAAGACCGGCTCTGCAGAAAGAGGGAACTCTTCCTTCGAGTATGCTCTGTCCCTTGATGAAGACTTTTAATAGAAGATCTCTGTCAAAGCGGGTTGGTAGTCGATATCTAGACCTATTCTAGCAGATTGTCTTCTTCTGGTCAATCAGTTGGATAATCTAGAAGACCGGCTCTGCAGAAAGAAGGAACTCTTCCTCGAGTAATACTCTGTCCCTTGATGAAGACTTCTAATAGAGGATCTCTGTCAAGCGGGCAAACAGTCGAATATCTAGACATATTCTAGCAGATCTTCCTTCTGGCAATAGTGGAATAACTAGAAGACCGGCTTCTGCATCAATCAGTTGGAATAATCTAGAAGACCGGCTCTGCAGAAAGAACGAAATCATCCTTCGAGTATGCTCTGTCCCTTGATGAAGACTTCTAATAGAAGTTCTCTGTCAAAGTGGGCAAATAGTCGGATATCTAGACCTATTCTAGCAGATGTCTTCCTACTGGTCAATCAGTTGGAATAATCTAGGAACTCCGGCCTCTGCCAGAAAGAAGGAAACTCTTCCTTCGAGGGTATGCCTCTGTCCCCGCCTTGATGAAAAGACTTCCAATAGAGAATCTCTGTGAAAGCGGGCAAACAGTCGGATATCTAGACCTATTCTAGCAGATGTCTTCCTTCTGGTCAATCAGTTGGAATAATCTGGAAGACCGGCTCTGCAGAAAGGGGGAAATCTTCCTTCGAGTATGCTCTGTCCCTTGATGAAGACTTCTAATAGAAGTTCTCTGTCAAAGCGGATAGTCGGATATCTAGACCTATTCTAGCAGATGTCTTCCTTCTGGTAAATCAGTTGGAATAATCTAGAAGGCCGGCTCTGCAGAAAGAAGGAAATCTTCCTTCGAGTATGCACTGTCCCTTGATGAAGACTGCTAATATAAGTTCTCTGTTAAAGCGGGCAAATAGTCGGATATCTAGACCTATTCTAGCAGATGTCTTCCTTCTGGTCAATCAGTTGGAATAATCGAGAAGACCGGCTCTGCAGAAAGAAGGAAATCTTCCTTCGAGTATGCTCTGTCCCTTGATGAAGACTTTTAATAGAAGTTCTCTGTCAAAGCAGGCAAATAGTCGGATATCTAGACCTATTCTAGCAGATGTCTTACTTCTGGTCAATCAGTTGGAATAATCTAGAAGGCCGGCTCTGCAGAAAGAAGGAAATCTTCCTTCGAGTATGCTCTGTCCCTTGATGAAGACTTCTAATAGAAGTTCTCTGTCAAAGCAGGCAAATAGTCAGATATCTAGACCTATTCTAGCAGGTGTCTTCCTTCTGGTCAATCAGTTGGAATAATTATTAGGGCTTGTGCCTTGTATGATAAGGCGCCCTATGAGGTAATGTTAGACTTGCGATAATCTTACGCTAAGTCGGTTGGTATTGCACTTCCATCTTCAATGGAGTGTTTTGGGGTTTGTAGATCACTTTACGAAGTCGGATTATCTTCTTGTTTATTGACGTGATGTGTTTTAAACTCATGGTGAGGAGTTCTTGTAGAAAACACGAAAGTATAAAAATAAATATATATTCTTCTGAAGGTTTACATGCTGAAGATCAGATATGATTGTACAAGTCTTCTAATAACGATAGCTTGATCGCTTCTGCCAATGATGATGGCTACTTTTGTTCTCTCTACATGATAAAGCTTAGGTAAAGAGATACAGGTCTTCTAATGACGATAGCTAACACTGTTCTGCTCCGTTCTACATCTCTGTTACAAGTTATGAAGGAAGCAGATAGTAGCTCGAACATATGAACATACTATCAGATGACATAGTTACATACGAACACACAATCAAATGAGACACGCTACAGATCACGTAGGCCGCTTGAGCTATAGGTCACAGTGTTTGTCTCAAGCAGGAAGCTTGGACTAAAGTTTATAAACAATTGAATGACTACAGGTGACGGCATGTTATCTTAGCCTACTTTTATTGTATACGTCATCTTTAGCGTCTCTAGTCTGATCACATTCCTGCAAGCAATCTGGTTGACCTCTTTAGTTTTAGACTTTTATATATATGGACTAACATTCCATATTTTTATTATGTAAACACTTACATCAGCTCGGTCAGCTACCAAAACCAACTACTGAATATTACTCAAACTTGACTTGCATTTGACTTATAGGAGTGTGATACAGACACTATGTGAATATATATATATAGATATAAGTAAATAAAAATTCATGGTGTACATGAATTGATTCAAGTAATAAAAATATAAAACAATGATATTGGTAAATAACAGTTGATCACGTGATATATAATGATACAGTTTTTCACTTCATCTCTTTAAGATACTTATGCTACAGAAAATACTAATGTACTCTGATAATTGCATAGAATGAAGATTAACATGATAAAAATCATATTTTAACTAATAAAAAATTTCATATATGAATTGATAAAATTATTAATGTTTATGCTGATTGATTCGTTGATTTTTATGCTAAATGTTATATATCTGATTCATTAATCAATATACTAACTCATATATAACTGCAGATATTGGTAAGATAAAAGGTAACAGATTGGATTATAGGCTACCTGATTTGTTTATACATATGTATATGGATTCATATAATTATGATTAATATATGTGCACTTTAAATAGATTCCTATTGCGTACACGCAAAGATATATTTAGATTCTGTTATTTATGATCATTTATATAAGAGATTCCTATTGCGTACACGCAAAGATATATTTCGACTCTGTTATTTATGATCAATTATATAGGATACATGATACTTTATATATATAGGATACATGACCGAGGTTATACTACTTCACTTTTAACTAGCGTTTCGAACAACTTTTCGTCCATTACACAGTTCCAAGACAACCACCTATAGCCAAATGAAACGGCCTATTTCACAGGGTTAAAACAAGGGGAAAATTTGCCTGGGCGGGTCCAACGTTCTATTTTGCGCTCATACTTATTCTCTGCGTCCTAAGCTACACGATTACGTTCGCGATGAATAAATCATCCCAGCACGAGTCCTTCGCCAGCAAAGTAGAATTGAATATCCTTCGGGTCGTAATTTGTCGGAAGTATGTCCCTTTCGTAGTCGATTTCCGACAGTCGCTGGAGCGTTCCGCATGAAAACGAGATTAACGACGAGATACGGTGTCGGTCGAAGAAGTCCATGATGGTGCTTATTCCTTTCACATTGTAGGCGGTTGTTACTCGACTGCCTTCGTCCGCAGCGACGAACGATTTTTTGAAGTTGCGATGTGAAACTCTCGTACTGCCGGATACTGTAACAGGTTCCATTAATCAGCCTGCAAGTGAAATTATACTTGTCACAAGGGCAAAGTAAATTCAGACGACATCCAAATACAGGGGAGGGAAGAGAGCCATTTAGACCAGACTTAACCCACATGAATTCGCTGATATTTTGGAATTCAAAAGAGTCAGCTGTACAAACTTTTTTATCCATGGCATTAACAATGAGTGAACCTATCCAGGTCTATGATGACTGTAAAAATATCCATAATTATAAAAAATAAATAGATATCATTACGAATCTCAAAGAAAATTCGATATTACTGGTAGTAAATTACTAGACAAAGAAGTGGAAAACGGAGCTATTTGTAAGATTGCCAGGCAACATAAGAGTCAAAGAGAAGATTAATCATGATTCTGTATTTCTCTATGCTAACTGAAATTAAGTTGTGATAAAATCTGATCCTATGTGCCCCTAACAAAAGTTTCATATTCAATTTTCTCGCGCGCATCCTCTGGGGTTAATTTTAAAAACTTTATTAATAGGTAGGAGGTGCAACGAAAAAACCCACTATGTAACTAATTTCTAAATAAACTTTGGGTTTTTCAAGAAAATGTGACATTTTCCCATGAATGTTTTACTTGAATTGTAATAGGCTAATGTTGCCAGTAAATATTTCTTATACATATCTTGATACTTCTAAATGTCTATGAGGTTCAGAAAAAAATTAATTCATTTTGTTGTTATAGAAATTCTATTTGCTTATTTTGTTTATTAATTTTAAAATGATTGCAACTCCTTAGTTGCATTGCGCATACGGATAGACACGTCTGCCTTGCCCATGAGTTGAAGCCTGTGCAAGCAGATATTTGAGGTTAAGGGAATCAATGCTGATACGGCAAACGCGACAGACCTTCTAGAACTGATGACGTCATCACCAGCTTAAGAGTTACGTTACTTGCTGTAATAAATACGACTTTAGGATAAATTTTTTTGTGTTTTAATACTCGACCCACATGAGAAGAATGTCTGGGAAAAAAAAAAAAAAAAAAAAAAAAAAAAAAAAAAACAGTACCAAAATTGAACAATATATTAGTTTCATGTTGGAAATCTGCATAATTGTAATTATGTTAAATTAAATATTCCTTATTCAAACTAATGAAAAAGGTTTCCATACAAATTCTATATATAGCCCTGTATAAGACCCTTTCATATAGAATAATGCCATAGATAACATTTTCACTTCTAGACTTCCTGACTTTAAAATCTCTTTTATTTTATTTTATTTATTTATTTTATTTATTTATTATTATTATTTTTTTTTTTTTTCATTGACTACGAATATAAATCACCGGGACAGACAATATGTCAGTAGCTTTTGATATGTGTTTGAACTTTTAGCTTATTTGTCATTACTAAAGCGTTAAGTTAGAGTTCAAATCTTTACACATATATATTTGGATATTTAATTAACCTATGGGTACGTTTTGCTTATCGATTTTATCGTGATTCCTTTTTATTATAAATTTGTAACCCTACCGACTTCTTAACGGAGTGTATTATATTGACTCCACTTGTATCCATATTTATTTATATATATATATATATGATAAATTAATGGTTGGCTGAATATGTGGAAAAGTGTTCTAGCGGCGTACCGTATAAGGCTACTTGCGGCATCAATTCTATAGATACAAGATATAAATGATAAAGGTATTTAAAACCGCCAGAACCGCTATAATCCAGTTCGGATCCAATATCACGAGTTGTAACTCGTAAGACATTGACACTTCCTATTTAATTATCCGTTATTCTACCAAACCGATTGACTCTGGGTGATAAAATATATTATTGGTTTTCTTAATGGAAAGGAATTCACACAACGTGTTAAGGAGATTATTATTGATTTACACCACCCGAGTCACAGATTATTATGTGTTGAATTCCATATTTACTGATTTAGCACTCATAAATATTCCTAACGCACTCAATTGCGGTGTTTGTTTTTAGTGCTATTAGTTCTATATAACGTGTCAAGGAACTATTAACACTAAGAAGTGTTTATTCCCTCTGTCAGACTCGTAATTCTGTTAATAATTCTACGTATATTCTTTCAAGGATTGATTTGGCACAGGATAGGCCCTTAACTGACAGGTGTCTTAGTGTGTCCCTTGTTTTCATGACACGTGTTACAATCAGTTATGTGCTTTTTATATCTGTAAGCATTGTAGGCCAGTAAAACAGTGATTTGGCTTTCTGTGACATAGTAGGGAACCCTGGATGACGGAATGCAACCAGTTATGACGATTGGTATGAAAGAGATTATTACTACTACCTGGTCGTTAGTCATCTGCTGTGTTCTTCGGGTTTTCCTCGTCACAGACCTACATATAATATTACATTAGATTACATTATTCTGATACACATACTTTAAATATACTTTTGCTTTAGGGTTTCTGCTCGAAGTGTTTATTGTTTTTTGCTTAGCCGCTGACCCTGTTTCCGTTTCGAAGTGTTTATTGTTTGGTGTTTATTGTTTTGCTTATCGCTGTTGACACTTGCTTTGTTCAGTTTGTAAGAGTTCTGCGCTCCGACCCAGATATTCAATGCTCGCGATCTCTTGGGTTAAGGAATTTTCTTGTTTAGATACGGTTTTAACAATAGGCACGGATGTTTCTATATCTTTTAGTCCAATTAATGGCTCTTTGCAGTATGGTGCGGGATTGCGGGATAATGCGTCAGCTATGATAATTGCTTTCCCAGGTAGATATCTTATCTTGGCTCCAAAGACCTGAATGATCATTTGTCACCGAGTTCCTTTTGGACTGTGATTAAAGCCTTTGAAAAACTCGGTAAAGGACTCATGTTCAGTAAGGACTTTATCAGGATAGCCATAGATTATGAACTTAAAATGCACTAGTGAGTTAAAGATACCTAGCCCTTCCGCTTGCCTATACTTGCATATTTACTTTCAGAGGGCTCTAGTTTACGTGAATAAAAAGCTATAGGAAAGAACTGTTTATCATATTACTGAAGTAGTACCCTCTTACCCCTTGGTCTTGAGGCGTCTGTTGCAATAAAAAAAAAAATTCCTTATTTAAATCAGGGAGTTTTTAAGTTAGGTGAGCTGCATTATTCCGCTTTTAAGATATCGAACGCCTGTTGATGCTTTTTAGACCATAATAAATCTACGCTCTTCTTCGTAAGATCTGTTAAAGGAGCTGTCATGATTGAGGAGTTACATATTTACATACGATTGTAATACCCACTACAGCGCAAAAGTGCTGTATCTCCCTTTTACGTTAATAGGTACCGGAAAGTTATGAATAGCCGACACCTTACCATGGACTACTTTAAGACCTTGACTAGACACATAAAACCTAGATAAACATGTTCGGTTTTAAAAAAACTCACATTTAGATATTTTACTCTGAGATTATTTGTCTTTGTCTCTGTAGCACTAGCTCTACTTTATGTGAATGTACTTCTAAGGTATTAGAAAAGTTTACAAGATCATCCATATAGGTATGTAGGTTATCCCCTAAAAGTCTCCAAACACTATATTGTAATTGGGGCGCAACGTAAGCCGGAGGCATACGTAAAAATTGATAATGTCCCCTGAGTGTGCTGAAAACGGTGTATGAGGTACAATCACTTAGGTAATGGTATCTGGTAAAAGCTTTTAAGTAAGTCCAAGCTGGTGAAAAATTTATTCTAACCTAACAGAGATAAGATGTCGTCGGTACATGGCACTGGAAACTATCGGGAGTCGTTTCCTTGTTTAAGCGACAGAAATCTACGCAGATACGCCAAGTCCGATCTTTTATGGCATGACGTTTGAGGGAAAAATTATATGGGCTTATTTGATTTCCTAATGACTCCTATTACTAACATTTTTCAACTTCGTCATTTATCTCTATTTTGAAATTTCATTGGGGTTCTACACGAAGGTACGTATATAGCTTTATGTTTGTCCTTAGACCGTATTTTGTTTTCAATGACATCCGTTTTTTCCACCAGAGATCACTCGCTAGTAGAGAAACTTCCTGGTATTCAGGTAAAAGGAAAAAAAATTTCTGCTGAATCACCTCTGCTTGAATGACTTTACGGATATTACTTTAGATAGATTATCAGAGAGATTCATCTACGACTGGTTGGGCGTGATTAAAAATTAGCAACAATAAAAAAAAATGCGATATTTATATGTATAGGTTTTGTGGATTACTAGATTAACTTTGTTCGCGGAAATCGTTATATTTCAGAGTGTCGGGAAGGATTAAAATTTCATTTCCCAGCAAAGTCTTTTTACACGCACTAAGACATTCGAGGGTGCATGCTTCTCGAGATTTTGCGTGCAAAGTGCGACTGCGGTTGTGGGAGAATTCTGTTGGGTCATTTGAACAATGTTACGATTTATGAGACAAATGTATAGTTCCTTTATATAAGTTATTATTTGATTAACTGTCTCATTTTTGTTCAAACAGATTTTAATATGTTTGAAGGTTTATAGGATTTTCCTTTAATAAACACGCCTTATTTTGCAGGATGTAAGATAATATTTTGTATACCCCTAGATGGATCTTACAATTACACTGGATACAGATCAATGTTTTTTTATAACTATAGAGGTATCTGTAAACGCTCGCTTATCCGGACTTCTCATTAGGGAAGTTCGAACAACAGACGGTGAGTCCGTAAATACAGGATATTACGTGTACTAAAGGAATAAACCAGATATTCTAATTTTTACGGCGCGTACAGTCGGGCTTTATCCACCACTACTTATAATAACTTACGTATTTAAAAAAAACGAAAACCTGCTCTGATTACTTTATACGGTCGTGTGATGCATAGGGAAATTCCTTTTTAATTTTTCCAACATCGCTCTCCCTTTTCGCTGAAGTCGCTTAAATGGAATGTGCTTTGCAATGACAACTCGGCAGATTTGACCGACCTTGACCGCTTGACTGGATGGCACAAAACCCAAGTGCTTAAGCACGATTTGTTTGTTTCTGAAAGGGCTACTGTTTACCTATTTCTTTTTGTAATAATTAGGATCCTTCTCTTTATTACCATCGGCAACGTATTGTATGTTTTTAGCATTATGTTGCTGCTAGTTACGTATAAAGCAATGAATGACGAACTATTAGGAACTGAGCGATTACTATTAAGACAAGTTATCTCTACTGCATTCAATATTAACTGTTTGTACTTCATTCTTTGCTAAAATTTGAAATAGTGAGGGATCCTGGTCAGCGCATTTAGCCTAATGTAAATTTTTTATAGACATGTTATTCCTTGCAATCCAGCCATATTTTTAAAGTTAAGTTGAGTCATTGAGGTTCGATATTTTATATAACTCAAAAAACTCAAGGCTAAAACTGCGATCGGGACTTTGCAAAGGAGCATTTATTGTCATAACCCGAAATAGTGTTACCTCTAATTTATATAGACTTGTACGGGTGTTCCACTTGTTTTTTGTGTGTTTTCTAATCACTACGGTGCTTAACGACCCTATCCATGCATCTGTATAAATACAGACGTCCACTGCGGTAAAAGCCTATTCACTGTTTAATATGATTTGTTACGTAAGGGATTAATAATCACCCAAAAATGATAAAATTAACATAGTATATGATTATTGATATTTCAGTAGAAACAGACACTCAAAAGATAAAAAAACTCGCAGTAGCGAAATCTCAATGATGTAGATAATTTCTGTAAAAAAGTAAGATTAAGAATGTCTCGTAACTTCAGCCACAGGAATAACGATATTCGACCTGTAAAGGAAACACTCAAAGTTACTCCAAATGAATAAATTGTACTTAGCTTGCTTTTGTGGGAAGTCACGGTGTTCCCGATAACGACACACGGCCTTGGTCTCCTTCTCTATTTAAGCGGATAACCTGGTTTGGCTTCAGTTTCCCCGTGGGCGCGTTGTTTCGATGATTCGAGCCCTTGAAAGATCCGAGGCGCAGACGCGTTCGGTTTGTTTCTTGAAGTGCCGGAAACGCTCACTAACGATGTTTTCTTGAATGATTCTAATGAGAGACGAAGCTTGCGTTGCCGTAGGAAAAAGGACACATCGGTTTTGTTTCTTGAAGTTATTCACTAAACGATGATACTAAGTTGCCTGAAGAATCTCTTGCTTTTCGTCGTCGGTGAAGTTTCTTGTTGTTTTCTGAAGTCGCTCACTAAACGATGATACTAGGTTGCTTGAAGAATCTGCTGCTTTCGTCGTCGTTGACTTCATGATTTATTATTCTGTTTTATCTTCGGAGAAGTTGTAGAGTTCTTCTGGTCCACTGCCCACCAATATTAGGGCTTGGTGCCTTGTATGATAAGGCGCCCTATGAGGTAATGTTAGACTTGCGATAATCTTACGCTAAGTCGGTTGGTATTGCACTTCCATCTTCAATGGAGTGTTTTGGGGTTTGTAGATCACTTACGAAGTCGGGATTATCTTCTTGTTTATGACGATGATGTGTTAAACTCATGGTGAGGACGTTCTTGTAGAAAACACGAAGTATAAAAATATATATATTCTTCTGAAGTTTTACATGCTGAAGATCAGATATGATTGTACAAGTCTTCTAATAACGATAGCTTGATCGCTTCTGCCAATGATGATGGCTACTTCTGTTCTCTCTACATGATAAAGCTTAGGTAAAGAGATACAGGTCTTCTAATGACGATAGCTAACTCTGTTCTGCTCCGTTCTACATCTCTGTTACAAGTTATGAAGGAAGCAGATAGTAGCTCGAACATATGAACATACTATCAGATGACATAGTTACATACGAACACACAGCAAATTGAGACACGCTACAGATCACGTAGGCGCTTGAGCTATAGGTCACGGTGTTTGTCTCAAGCAGGAAGCTTGGACTAAAGTTTATAAACAATTGAATGACTACAGGTGACGGCATGTTATCTTAGCCTACTTTTATTGTATACGTCATCTTTAGCGTCTCTAGTCTGATCACATTCCTGCAAGCAATCTGGTTGACCTCTTTAGTTTTAGACTTTTATATATATGGACTAACATTCCATATTTTTATTATGTAAACACTTACATAATCTAGTAGACCAGCTCAGCAGAAAGAAGGAAATCTTCCTTCAAGTATGCTCTGTCCCTTGATGAAGACTTCTAATAGAAGTTCTCTGTCAAAGCGGGCAAATCGTCGGATATCTAGACCTATTCTAGCAGATATCTTCCTTCTGGTCAATCAGTTGGAATAATCTAGAAGACCGGCTCTGCAGAAAGAACGAAATCTTCCTTCGAGTATGCTCTGTCCCTTGATGAAGACTTCTAATAGAAGTTCTCTGTGAAAGTGGGCAAATAGTCGGATATCTAGACCTATTCTAGCAGATGTCTCCCTTCTGGTCAATCAGTTGGAATAATCTAGAAGACCGGCTCTGCAGAAAGGGGGAACTCTTCCTTCGAGTATGCTCTGTCCCTTGATGAAGACTTCTAATAGAAGTTCTCTGTCAAAGCGGGCAAATCGTCGGATATCTAGACCTACTCTAGCAGATATCTTCCCTCTGGTCAATCAGTTGGAATAATCTAGAAGACCGGCTCTGCAGAAAGAACGAAATCTTCCTTCGAGTATTCTCTGTCCCTTGATGAAGACTTCTAATAGAAGTTCTCTGTCAAAGCGGGCAAAAAGTCGGATATCTAGACCTATTCTAGCAGATGCCTTCCTTCTGGTCAATCAGTTGGAATAATCTAGAACTCCGGCTCTGCAGAAAGAAGGAACTCTTCCTTCGAGTATGCTCTGTCCCGTGATGAAGACTTCTAATAGAGGATCTCTGTGAAAGCGGGCAAATAGTCGGATATCTAGACCTATTCTAGCAGATGTCTTTTTTCTGGTCAATCAGTTGGAATAATCTATAAGACCGGCTCTGCAGAAAGAAGGAAATCTTCCTTCGAGTATGCACTGTCCCTTGATGAAGACTTCTAATAGAAGATCTCTGTGAAAGTGGGCAAATAGTCGGATATTAGACCTATTCTAGCAGATGTCTTCCTACTGGTCAATCAGTTGGAATAATCTAGAAGACCGGCTCTGCAGAAAGAAGGATATCTTCCTTCGAGTATGCTCTGTCCCTTGGATTGAAGAGCTTGCTAATAGAATGTTCTCTGTCAAATAGTAGGGCAAATAGTCGGATATCTAGACCTATTCTAGCAGATAATCTTCCTTCTGGTCAATCAGTTGGAATCTAGAAGGAAACCGGACTCTATTAGAACCGGCCTCTTGGCAGAAAGAGGTAACTCTCCTTCGAGTAGGCTGTGTCCCTTTGATGCGGACTTCTAATAGAAGTTCTTGTCAAATGGGCAAATAGGTCGGTATCTGAACCTATTTTTAGCAGATATCTTCCTTCTGGTCAATCATTGGAATAATCTAGAAACCCGGCCTCTGCAGAAAGGGGGAAGTCTTCCTTCGAGTATGCTCTGTCCCTTGATGAAAACTTCTAATAGAAGTTCTCTGTCAAAGCGGGCAAATAGTCAGATATCTAGACCTATTCTAGCAAATGTCTTCCTTGTAGTCAATCAGTTGGAATACTCTATAAGACCGGCTCTGCAGAAAGAACGAAATCTTCCTTCGAGAATGCTCTGTCCCTTGATGAAGACTTCTAATAGAAGATCTCTGTCAAAGCGGCCAGATAGTCGGATATCTAGACCTATTCTAGCAGATGTCTTCCTTCTGGTCAGAGCATGCAGTGTTTTTAATTTGTCTCCTGAGTAATGTCTCATATCAGTTTATTGAAATAAAAAAATAAAGTAAAATAATTAACCTCCAATCACGGCGGGAACTAATAACAGAAAATTACCGTTATTTTTATTAATATCATCAAAACAAACGTCAGTCATTGATGGATGTCTTTCACAAAGAATATATATATTAATATATATATATATATATATATATATATATATATATATATATATATATATATATATACATTATATATATACATATCTATATATATCATTATATATATATATATATATATATATATATATATATATATATATATATATATATATATATATATAATATATATATATATATATATGTTTACAATCGTAGTTACATTTTGTTGAAGATGATGTCTGAACTGTAACCTAACCAGAGACCATCTTGCTGCGTCAATAGAAGACGCCGCGCTTCATCTCGGTAAAATGAAGAGTTCTTTAAGATCCAAGTTGACACATATATAACACCAAAAGGCGACCTTATATGGAATTACTTTTATTTTTGTGATAAAAAAAAGATTTCTAGTCATCTTTCAATAAGCGAGTGCATGCCTTCACGTGTGTGATCCTTTAAGGTGCTTTCGTGTATAAAAATACGGTATGATAAACTTTACGTGGTTACCTAGTACCACAGCTGAATCGGTGTTCTTAAAGATAACTTTCAAGCTATGAAATGGAATATATATATATTATATATATATATATATAATATAGATAATATATATATATATATATATATCATATATATATCTATATATATATATATCTATATATAATATATATATATATATATATATTAACATTTCCTGAAGTTGCTGATATCAGAAATTTACAAGTGTCTTTCAAAGTAGAACGAAGGTAATTCGCCCCCATAAAATCTATGTATGTACGGACTAAACTATACAAAGCTCATTATGCCATTATAACAAACCATGGATTGCTAACATGAATTTTATGAGCTTCTATTAATACTTAGTTTTACGCTGCTCCATAAATCAATTTCATAAGATTTTCTCGAGTATCTCCACTTAGAAAACAAGACAATAGTTTTAGTTTTCTGTAGAAGAACACTGTTGTGCCTGCTTTTGTTTGTCCGTTCGCACTTTTCCTGTCCGCCCTCAGATCTCAAAAACTACTTAGGCCAGAGGGCTGCAAATTGGTATATTGATTACCCACCCCACTGCGGTCCCAAGGCCAGCATACATTGGGATAAGGAGCTGTGTAACCTTGTAGAGGTGCAGTGGCTTAAACCTACCATAAGACTGCTTGGGGGTTATGTTGGAACCTCTGTGACCTTTTAGGAAGCAATAGGCTTATGGATGGTACAAATTAACAGCTCTGAGGGCTCACGACAGGCCTAGCAAGCCGGTGAGCTGCTATAAATTGCTCATGAACCGCACGACTTACTTCAGGACAGACCCATTGATCAAAGGATGCCCGGGCACATCCTGACTCGGAATGTTATTGGACATGGACAGGGAAATAAATCTTTGAGATTAGGAACAATTAATCTAAGTACTTTGAGAGGTAAGGAGGAGGAGGTAATCATGATGATGGAGGAAAGAAAAATAGACATTTTGGGGTTGTGTGAAACCCGTTTACCAGGAGAAGGAACAAAATTATTGCATAACAATTACCAATTATTTTACAAAGGTGGAAGAACCGCACGACACGGAGTAGGTTTTATTGTGAGTGAAGAGCTAGCTGGAAAAATTAGTCATCTAGAATTCAAATTTGATAGGATTATTAGCATTTCCTTAAAGTTAGGAACATTTCAAGCCAGCATAATTCAGGTGTATGCACCACAGCAGGGCCGCCCTCAAGAAGAAAAGGAAGAATTCTACAGACATCTACAAGAAGTAAAAGATTCTGTCCCATATGTAGAGAATACATTAATAATTGGAGATATGAATGGACTATTGGGCAAGACAGGACAGGCATAGAGAGCATATTAGGAGCATTTAGCATTGGAGACAGAAATAGAGAAGGAGAAAAAACATAATTGATTTTTGCATACTAAACCAGATGTCCATTATGAACTCTTTCTATAATCATAGAGACAGCCACAAGTGGACGTGGTACCGATGGAACTCGGCTTTAGGAGCATATACTGAAAAATCAATGATTGATATGGCAATAACAAATAACAAAAATATGGTCAGAGATGTAAAAAAAGCATCCCCTCTGTGTCATTCGATTCAGATCACAGGCTTCTCTTAATTAAATTAAAGATGACAAAACCCAAACCAATTAAAAGCCAAGTGAGAGAAAGATTTATTTTAGAGAATATGAGAGAAGAGGAGTGCTTAGTTAGATATCAAAACGAAATAAGTAGAGCTAAACAAATGCAACAGGAGAGCAATGACCCAAATGAAAAATGGAGACACTTTAGAATGGCTGTAGTGGGTGCTGCTAATAATACAGTGCAAAAGAAAAGAGTTCGAGGTAGAAGGAAAAAACAAACTGCTTGGTGGACCCCCACACTAAAGGCCGCTGTTGCAAACAAAATGAAACTCTTCAGAAAATGGATGAAAACTTTGAATTTGGAAGATCACAATAACTATAAAGAAGCGTCGAGAGAAACGGAAAGAATAAAAGCTCAAACAAAAAGAGAAACATGGGAAAGAATAGGAGAAGATCTGGGAAATGATCTCCAAGGTACCAGAAAACTCATATATAGCACTGCCAAAAACTATAGAAAGGGAAGCCAACACATTATGTAATCAAAGACCCTATGGATGGGACAATTTTAACCGAACCCGAGAAATTGAATTAGGATGGAAACATCACTTTGAAACACTACTAAACAACGGAAACAATGACCTTGAAGAGCATGTAGAATTTGATGTGGTTGGGGATGCAGAACCTGACATAACAACACTGGAGTTAAAAAATGCTCTCAAGAGGATGAGAAATGGTAAGGCCCCTGGAGTGGATACAATACCTGCAGAGCTCCTTAAAAACATGGGGGAGGAGGGGGATGGAGTCATCTGGCTACTAGAGCTAATCGACATACTCTGGAATGGGCAAATGCCACCTGAAGACTGGAGAAGAGATCTAATATGCCCAATCTATAAGAAAGGTGACAAGACAAATTGCAGCAATTATAGAGGAATATCCCTAATGTCACATGCTTTTAAAGTATATGAAAGAATACTTGAAACTAGATTGAGAGGATATGTTGAAACCAAAGCTGGGTGTGGAATGGCAAAAAACGGTTTCGACAGGAAGAGGGACAACTGATATGATTTTCTCCCTCAAGATGATATTTGAGAAGAGCTGGGAATGGGACAGGGACAGATATATTGCTTTTATAGATCTAGAAAAGGCTTTTGATAGAGTACCAAGAATGAAAATATGGGATGCCCTAAAAAGACCTTACTATGGAATCCCTGAGAAACTTATAAGAGCAATTTATAACACCTATCAAAACATCAGATCCAGAGTAAAAACAAATCAAGAGAATGAAGACTGGTTTGAAATAAAATCAGGAGTAAGACAGGGCAGCGTCCTTTCGCCACTTCTTTTTATATTGTTCTTAGATAAATGTATGAGGGAACTAGGTGAGGATGAAGCTGCAGATATGACCATCAACCTTATGTATGCAGATGACCATGCAATGATAGCCCTCAGCGCAGAATCTCTCCAAGAAAACGTCAACAACTGGAACGCGATCTTAACAGCTAATGGAATGCGGATCAACAAGAATAAGACAGAAATCATGCACCTATCACGAACACCAAGTAACGTAGATGCTAGAAGTTAGAATGGTGGGGGGGTGAACCATTGAAACATGGTAGAAATTTCAAATACTTAGGAGTAGAGTTTAGTGACCAAAACGATCAAAGCTGGAAATAACTACCCGTAATATACAGAAATTCAGTAACAATCTGTATCTGCTCTACCCACTAATGAAAGACAGAAATATACCTCGCAAAGTGAAAACCATAATATACCTTTCTATTTTAAGACCAATATTGACTTATGGCCATGAATCATGGACATTAACATCAAGAACTAGAAGCCAACTTCAAGCAGCTGAAATGAAAGCCCTAAGACTCATAAAGGTGTAACAAGACTAGATAGGCTACGAAATGACATTAGAAGAGAACTGGGAGTGGAGGGTATACTAGATTTTGTGGAGAGAGACAGCTTAGATGGTTTGGACACACCCAAAAGAATGGAGGAGGAGCGATATCCTATAAGGTTTTTGGAATGGACACCGGAAGGAAGGAGACCGGTAGGAAGACCAAAAATGAGATGGCTACAAAACATAGAGAGAGGAGTAGAGAGGAGAGGCTCTAGTTTTGCGGGAAGTTGATGAGATGAGGCTCTATGATGATCGCCAAGAATGGAGACTGTTCCTGAAGCAGGACGACTGACAGGCCTGGAGGCCTACCTGGCGTCTGGTGAGAAAGAAGGTGAGAAATCACCCACCCTCCAACCATCAATCATACCAAATTACAGCAATCTAGCCTCAGGACTTTTTTGTTTAAGTTTAAAGTTAGCCATAATTGTGCTGCTGGTTACAATATAGGATAGGCTGTGGTTAAAGTTTCATGGGTCGCGGCTCATGCAGCATTATACTGAGACCACCGAAAGATATATCTAATTTCGGTGGCTTTTGATTATACGCTGTAGTGGTTGTATAGAAAACTCGATTGAGTGATGTAGATCCGAAGAGAGTCATCTTGTTAATTTCCGCTTAATTATACTCTGTTTTTTTTTTTATCTGTCCACCCGCCTGTGGTGTTTGCGTATGGTAACACTGCGTTCCGGGCTTTAGTTAGTTACGCTATGTTAAGTTTTAAGTAAATAAAAGGATATC
>NC_087218.1:5330418-5407537 GCF_015104395.2 Macrobrachium nipponense
TTGTGTTCGCCGTGAAGAGTGAAGGAATCTGTCCGGTGACGGTCTTGGATAACCTCGCCCAGGTAAACAGTAGTTTTAATTAAGCGGCGGCGGCGATGAAACGCGTAACTAGCACTCAAGGTGGTTACGCTCATTAAGGTATATAAATGGTGTCTCGATCTATTTAAAGCACACAGCAAGGCATATTCAAGAAATTTAATAAGAAGATCCTTTAATCTTACTGCATATCTATGGATTAAAATGCAAGGAAACTAGAAAAAAAAAAATAGAAAAAATGTACTACAGGTACAGTTTTTCGACGCGATGTGTAGTATATTATCAACAACAGTCGCATTTTAATATTTAAGGTAAATATTATACGTATAAAGTAGTTCTAGTAGCGGAATATTTAGGCACTAACTGTTGTCAATACGCAAAACCAGTTGGGATTTGCTCATGGCCGTAGATACGAGAAAGCATAACCTGGTTTAACGAGAGAAATGTAAATTTCGTGTTTTTTTTTTTTTTTTTTTTTTTTTTTTTTCCAGTCTCGTCTTCATTTAGGTTATATTTTTCATCTCGTCAGTTCAATTTCCCTTCGGCTGGTCAATTCAGTTCCTTTGGATATCCTCCCCCAAATCGTGACTATTCTCGTTTCCTTTCAGAATACCTAATTCTATATTATAGATGGTGTGAGGCCGCGCAAGGCTGGCATTACGGTACCGTACGGTACGGTTGATATTTAGCCTATGTGTACAGTACGATAATTTTACCAAAGTACGGTACGGTACAGTTCAGGTACGGAAAAAAAATGGACAAATTCCATACCGTACCTTACCTTAGGCTTGGATATATCACTTAGCAGTTACTGCTAATGCACATTTGGCCTTTATGAATGTTGAGGATTTTTTTTTCAGTTATAGTACGATAAAGGTACGGAATTACGGTACGGTATCTTTACCGTACTGTACGGTACGGAAAAATGATTGAGGGTACGTTATAAAAGTACGGTACGGTATTTTAGCCAGTTACGAAGTACGAAAAAACATTCCATAATGTACCGTACTACCAGCCGTGCACGGTGAGGTAAAACAGTCGTAAAATCTTTGAAAATATAGACATTTTTATGTTTTTTTTCTTAATGTTTTAACAAGTTAAGAAATATATTATATATAGTATATATATATTATATATAATATTATATATCTAAATAATTATATATATATCAGTATTTACATAGGCATATTTAAAACAGGTTTGCCAATGTTTTTTTATATATTGAAAGTTTTTAACAGGTTTTCTTAGATAAGTTTTAAAATAGGTTGGGCTATTTATATATGTATATATTTAAATAAAAATTATTATACATTTTTTACTTAGGCTTGGCCAGTTGATTTAAATAAAAACCAATATTTTTTTTGCTTTCCTAGCATGGTCGATTTCAACAAAAACCAACATACATTTTTTACTTAGGAGTTTCCCAAGGCGAGAGATTAAAGCTTTTTAGTTACTAAGTGAACTATTTCTGATGTACCTTAGGCTAGGTTAGGTTAGTACATTTTTTCAAGAATTAATCCAGGTTGGTTAGGCCTATCTTGGGTCATGGCATTTGCTTTTTATATTGAGTATTTTCTTTTCAGCAACTGCTGGCGAATCATTATATTCATTCGAAATTTGTAGATTATTTTCTGAATTTAGATTAATTTTGTTTATTTAGGAGGAACTGTTTTAGATTTGTTTGTGATTTCCTTAATCTTAATAGGTGATTAATACCTTTTCTGTATAAATATTTTTCCTCCGTAGGTCATGTAATGTGAATAAACACTTGAAAATTGGAAATAACGCATATTATTATTGTTATTATTTAGAGGAAAAATGGCAAAGACCATTATTATTATTATTATTATTATTATTATTATTATTATTATTATTATTATTATTATTATTATTATTATGTGAAACTAAGTTATAATTCGTATTTTTTATCTAAAGCCTCTGGACACGATAAACCTCTCTAACACTTCCTTGTTTGCAGGATGTTGCTGTCTGTAACATAGAAACGTCGAAGTGTGTCTCACAACTCAGTGCAAGGTGACTCATCGGCTCTGTCCATAAGGTCCACCTGTGACCTTCTGCCTACAGTGCAGCGCTGTGCCCTTGAGTCGTTACAATATCCACTGACTTAATTATGCAGGTAAGGGTTGAATCTATTGTGGGTTTTTCTTTCAGGATGTCAGTGACACGGTCCGCCAATCTTCATTACCAACAAACCCTTGCCTGATATCCTAATTTATTGTTTTCTATATCAGCCATCTTATTCGACTGGGTGGTACTTTTAGTGTGGGGTTCCGGGTTGTATCCTGCCTCCTTAGTAGTCCATCACTTTTCTCATTATGTGCGCTGATGCTAATAGCAAACTCTTTTTCATAAGACCTGGAGCTACTTCGGTATTTAGTTTTTCCAGGTTCCTTTTCAGGGCTGTTGGGATCGTGCCTAGTGTTCATATAATTATGGGTATAGTTTCCACTGGCATTATCCTTCTTATTTCTATAATCAGGTCTAGATACTTATCAATTTTTCCCTCTTTCTTTCTCAATTTTTCCTCTTTCTCAATTTTTCCTCTTTCTCAATTTTTCCTCTTTCTTTCTTTCTCATCTACTCTGGTGTCCCATGGTACTGCAACATCTGTGAATTATAATTTCTTCTGGAATTTGTCAATCGGCATCAAGTCTGGTCTATTGGCCCTTATCATCCTATATGTTCTTATTCCATAGTACCAGAGGGTCTTTGTTCAACACTCCCTCAGGTTGGTGTTTGTACCACTTATTATTGTAAGCTAGCTAGCTGGAGTTTCTTACACAGGCTCCAGTGGAGGGCTTTTGCTATGGAATCATGCCTCTTTTAGTACTGGTTCTGTGCAAGTGCCGAACATTCGTTTGCTATGTGGTTTATGGTCTCATTTTTCATATTGTACCAACTGCATATGGGTGAGATGTTATTCCCATCTATTATTCTTTGGACATATCTGGTGCTTAGGACCTGATCTTGTGCTGCTGTTAGCATTCCATCTGTTTCCTTCTCGAGTTCTCCCCTCTGTAGCCATTGCCATGTTTCATTGCTGGCCAGGTCTTTAGTCTCATGTACTGTCTGTACATTTTATTGGGCCATTCCTCTGTTCTGTTTGTCATTCTTGTGTCTGTATATTTCTGGGTCTTCGTCAACTGTTGTCAGTCCTTTTTTTGCATGCACTCCTTATCCACTCTTCTTCACTGGTTTGCAGATATTGCCCCAGTGCTCTGCTCTCGATGTTGACGCAGTCCTCTATGCATAGTAACTCTCTCCATCCTTCTTTTCGTGTTACATATAGTCAGTCTGTCTGTATTTGCTCTTTGGCGTAGTGTTTTTTGTATTGTAATATGTTTCCTAGTTTTTTGTTCTATGCTGTGGAGTTCTACCTTCGTCCATTCCACTACTCCTGCGCTGTATCTGATTAATGGTACTGCCCATGTGTTATGGCTTACATCATATTTGCTGCGTTGAGTTTTGACTTGAGTATCGCCTTAAGTCTCTGCATATATTCTTTCTTGATCGTTTCCTTCATATCTTGGTGTTTTATATCTTCACCTTCCATTATTCCCAGGTATTTGTAGCCTGTCTCATCTATGTGTTTGTTGTTGTTCCCATCTGGTAGCTTTATCCCTTCAGTCTTTGTTACTTTGCCCTTTTGGATGTTGACTAAGGCACATTTTTCTATTCCAAACTCCATCCTGATGTCCCCAGATACAATCCTTACAGTCTGGATTAGGGTATCTATTTCCTTGATGCTATTACCACGCAGTTTGATGTTGTCCATGAGCATCAGATGGTTAATTCTGTTGACTTTTTTTTTTTTTTTTTTTTTTTTTTTTTTTTTTGAGTTGGTACCCAGCATCCATCTTCTATAGTACTTTTGTCATGGGAATCATGGCTACTACGTAGAGTAGTGGGAACAGTAAGTTACCCTTGAAGAAGATACCACTCCTGATATTAACTTCTGCTAGTCTTATTCCAGAGCTTGTAAGTATCGTATTCCAGTTGCACTTTGTATTTTTTAGGAAGCAGATGGTGTTTCCCCATGCCCCATATATTTTTAGGTATTCTATTAGCCATGTGTGTTGGTATCATGTCGATGGCTTTCTTATAGTCAATCAATGCCATGCTTAGGTTGGTTTTCCTTCTCTTACTATTCTTCATTACCATTTTCTCTATCAAGAGCTGGTCTTTTGTGTCCCTGCACCTCCTTTTGCAGCCTTTCTGTTGGTGGGGGATGGTGTTTGTATCCTCTAGATAGTTGTATAGGTTTTCACTGATGATACCTGTACCTGTTAGTAACTTCCACATTATTTGTAGGCAGATGCTTCGCTTGTAGTTACTGGTTATATTTCCCTTGCTGTAGTCTTTCTGTGCTGAGGATGTTCTCATGGACTTCATCGGGACCGGGGCCTTTGCAGTTGGGCATTTTCTTTAGTTGGTGTCTGATTGTGTCAGTCGTGATCTCAGTGAATATTTGTTTTATTCTCCCCGTTTCTTCTGCCTTGACTTCCTGGAGCCATGTTGCATGTTTGTTGTGTGATACTAGATTGCTCCATATGTTTTTACAGTCTCTCTTACTTGGTTTGGCTCCAGGAATTTCTTGGTGGATGTCTTCCACTCCTGGTTGGTTCCGAATAGTTTTCTATGTTGGTATCCCCATACGAGCTGCTGAAAAGCAAGAGCCTGTGCCAGCATAAGAGTGGCTTAATCGGTATCCCTTATTCCTGTTCATGTATTGTTAGATCTTATTATTATTGTTACTATTCTTATTGTTTTTATTAATATTTGTTGGAACTAAGTTAGAATTCGTAGTCTTTGATTTCCTAAAGCCTCCGGACACTATAAACCTCTCTAACACTGCTTGCTTGCAGTATGTTGCTGTTTGCAAAAGAGAGAAATGTCGAAGTCTTCCACCCAAGAAAGGTGACTCATTGGCTCTGACCTTTAAGGGATCACCTGACCTGCCTACAGTGCAGTGCTGTGCCCTTGTTGAGTCGTTGCCAGGTAAGGGTTGAATCTTTCGTGGGTTTTTCTTTTAGGATGTCAGTGACATGGTCTGCCAATCTTCATGACCAACAAACCCTTGCCTGGTATCCAAATTAATTATTTTTTCCTATGTCAGCTATCCTTTTCGACTAGTGGTATTTATAGTGTGGGGTTCATCACTTTTCTCATTATGTGCGCTGATGCTAATAGCAAACTCTTCTGCTTAAGTCCTGGAGCTACTTTGGCATCTAGTTTTTCCAAGTTCCTTTTCAGGGCTGTTGGGATCTTGGCTAGTGTTCCTATAATTATGGGTAGTATAGTTTCCACTGGCATTATCCTTCTTATTTCTATTTTCAGGTCTTGATACTTATCAGTTTTTGCTCCTCACTTAGATATCTTTCATAATGTCTTTGTTGTCATCCCACCTGGCTGTGTAACTCATTTCATTTCAACATCCTACTCGTATGGAAATCTGGCTTTTGACATTTGTTTGGTGACTTGTGTTCCTTGGCCTTTTGGTTCTTGAAGGGCCCCACTCACCCGGACTAGCTATGGAAAGGGGAATTGAGGAGTTGTTGTTTACGCATACGCTTAAGGAGAAACTTCTATAAAAATAGCATTGAAATTCATATATACTTCTTGTTGCAAGTCTAAATAGTCTTAAAATTATGGTTTTGTATGTCATTGTTATTTAGTAAACTTTGACATTGAGAATTTGAAATATTTGAGGCTTTACATGACAGAAAGGGTCGTACAGTATTTCTAAGGTTTTTGAATTACAGTACATTTGAGCTTCAGAATTGTCCTGTCAAAGTAATGCCTTATAATTATGAAGGTTTGTTTGTTAAATAGTGAATTATGGTAGTTTTTTATTATGAGTCACTTTTGTGGAAATTAGATTGAAAACTTTTATCATTTCTGTTGAGATGGCCCATATTAGTGCAAGGTTTCCACTTATGTAGGTCTGCACATTATTTGGCTGGAAAGCTCTATTGTCAAAGACCGCATAAGGCATCTGTTTTTGCAGTGGGGCTGTCCACTGTCCCCCATGCTTTCTGAATTGTGTGTATTTTGTGCACTAGTTCAGCATCACCAATATATAATCCATCTTTCAAGACCCTATTACTCTCTCTAGAGGATTCATTGCAAATTCAATAGAATTTACAGTTACTTCCTTGAATGCCCAGATTTTAGGTGACAAAAATTAAATGTATTAGATACAAGTAATTTAAAGAAATCGCCAGTCTTAGCCTTTTCCAGTCTGCGTCATTTTAGAAGTTTTGTCAAATTTTGAAGACTTGAGATTTCTGATTTGTTAGGTAAATGTAACTCCTTTTATTTTATGAGGGTCACAGCCTTTTTCTTGGCTAACCCTGTGTGTCAAGAATTAGTAATACTGGAGGCTGGTTAAAATCGCTTCTAAAACAGTATGCTTTAACATAGTTACAATTTGTCTTCAACAGACTGCATAACCATGTTTTGGTGTTGCTTTTTTGCTATAAAAACCGCTGTGTTTTAGTTCTTAAATAGCCACAAAACCCACTGACATTTGTGATAATCCAGATGTTTTCACTTCTTGGGCATACGAGTAACATACTTTGTAATTCACTTCTTTTGCTGCATTTCCCAACTATACCATCCTCTCTTTCACAAAGCAGTTTATACTTCCTCCAGATAGGCCCTACTGTTTTTCATCCTTCTCATATCCCATTTCCTCTGGTTTCTGCAGGGTAAGGACTCCTAATCCCCTGAATTGGACTTTGCAGATTAAGTCACTGGGTGGGTTCTTGTTCCTTTGGTCTGCATTGGCTGTTTAGTTAGTCTCGTTTGTTGCTGCAGCAATATTCTTGCAGCTCATCCTATGTGTTGGGGGCTGTTCTCCCTACTGTCATGCAAATCAACAACATTCTTTTTATTTACATTCACATCATAATTAGCACCCTTGTCCAAAAGGTACTTGACGTCTTGACTGTTGTCTTGTCGGGTTTGGGGTTTTGTTAAAGTGGAAGTGATGTGTGTTCCAATGATCTTAAAATGCTGAAAATATTGACCTGTATATACGTACATGTAAAGTATTGTAACTTGAATGTGAACATTCCTGACGGCTGGTATTCTTGCAGGAATCAGTTGGGTACTTGTGGTGCCTTTTAAAATCAAGCTAATCAATTAAGAGAAATTTAATTGTGGAAAGGAGTCCAAAACCGTCCGGCATACTCTGGCCTGGCACTAGGTTACTAGGATGGGCCGAACCTGCTGCACCTGCTGAAGACCAGCAATTAGAGACTCCTGAGCGCCCAGTCTCTTAATCACCTCCTCAAACCTTGCCGTAACCGTACTGACTAAGGATCCTAGGTTATTGACCTGTTTTCAAATATTCGTGTTGAACAGGTCCTGCCCAGCGGGAGAGGAATCCCCCTTCTCCTCTGGTACCTTATGAGGTATCAGGCCCTTAGAAGTTGATGGTAAAGGGCTCGAAGGGGAATGGTAAGATTTCCCCTCCTTTGACCTTGGTTTAGAGGGCTTTGACAGGGACTTCTGCCGGGTTTTAGTATCTCCCGTATGGGATGCCGGAACATTTTTAGGGAGGTTGCCATATGATGTTTTTGGTACTGAAGCCCTTTTTTGCAGTGTTTTTGCCTGAAGTTTTTCACTTTAGGTATCACCGAGGAGGGTTGCAACCTAGAAGGAGGCAAACCCCCGGTGAAACCCTGGAATGATTTAGAAGAAGAAGGAGAGGAAGAGTTAGAAGTACTCAAGGAATGACCTTGAGGACTTAGAAGGCTAGCCTCATCAACGCTCTTACCAATACCCATATCATGTGGAATGGGTACATCTTCGGTAACCGGAATTGGCACTCCTCCCAACACAAGCTCCAGTAACTCCTCGTCTTGTTGTTGCGATACCAGTTCTTGAATAGTATCAATTATGGGAGCTGCAACTTCTGGGACCACGTAGGCGGTTTGTTTTCCTGCCGGGAAGATTAAAGCCGCCATGTCCTGGGAAAGGATGTAAGGCTTTGACTTCCCAACATTTCGTCCAAACCCTCCTACCCAAACCTTGAGGGTGGAGAGAGCAGCATCCCTTGCAGACTGATCCGCCTGTAAGAAACGAAATATGTTAACCTTGAGCTTAACTTACTATCCTATCGGAGATGATAGGGCTAAAAGTTCAGTAAGATACAATATTACTACAAAGACCACATTAAAGGTAGAAGCGCAGGGAACGGGTGACTTACCGAAGAAGTAACCCGAGTTACCAACTCGTAGCAAGTAAAACAGTTTTTGTGATACCATACTACGGAGTTCTCTAACAGCACAGCGCAGGGGGCATGGCCCCGGCAAACATCGTGCCCGCAAGGATCCTGGAGGACGGCATTACAGCCGGCAACCAGACATTGGATGGCCTGTAAATATAATGATACATGAGTATCGCCATGTAACAAGATATGAGTCCGCTCAAGGAAAAATGATATTGAGCCGGAGTGACCCGGACTAAATAGAAATATGCATCACGGGAACTCGTGCTAAGCGCATAAAAATCAACTCAGAACCGTGGTAGCCTGGAGGACAATACATTCCGGGTAACCGGAACCTCCGGAGGTTCAATGAACTAATTAAACGAAACAATATATAAATAAAAAATCTATACTAAAATCTCCACCTAGGAAGGTACAACCTCCCGAAAACAAAACCCTCGACGAAGCTGGAGAGGCTGGAATGCAAACCCGCCATGGGCGGGGAGGGAATGTCTAAGGCGGGAGGGTGAAAACATTCAGAGAGGCGGGAGAAGCCGAGCACGCTCAGACTACCGCCAACTCCGAAGAAGGTCGGCTGAGAAGCGTCACACACAGACCTAAGGCCTGAGAGGCCCCCCTTCACACCCTCCCGCAGAGACTTGGGTTGGTCGTCAGCGACAACCTGAGCGAGAGAAGCACCCAACCAGTGGGGGCCCCAAGTGGAGGGGGTGAAAGGGTGGTCGGGAGGGTGACGATCATGTGACCCAGTCGGCTCCCCGTGGTTACTGGACTGGAGGAAGGCACAGGGGGTAGGGCTCGCCAACACGATCACCCAAAGAAAACATACACAAATAATACTCAAATAACAATAATACTTAAAAGTAATGTAAAATCATGCAATAACACGGGGGGGGGGGGGGGGGGGGGGGGAGGGGGAAAGTTGGGAAGGGAAATTAACATAAAAATATAAAAACGCCTAACAGCCAGGTAGGACCACCCGATAAGGATGTCCCTAACCAGGACAAAACCAGAATGGCCTAATGCCGTAACGATATAACTAAACCGAACGGCAGAGGTAGGCATGATAACGAAAAAGAAATAAAACAAAATCATAATGAAAAACAGTAAAACTATAACGGCGGGTACCCGATGAGGCACGAAACAAAGACACGTGCTTGAAAGGAAACCCCCATGCGAAATAAACATAAATATAAACATAAACATATACACGATCGACAAAAACTGCCATCCAAGAAAAGGCAAATAAAGGGTACCGATATACAACTCGGTTCACGAAGTATGGAAGACCACGCGTAACCGAAACGACACAAAAGGCGAACGCGTAATGGCGGCGCCCAGCCTCGTCAGCGAAGGCGACGCCAGACAAAACCCTAAATAAAAGAAACACAAGGGCGTCAAAATCACTCCCTAAATAGTGTCGAACAAAAAACCCGTACTTAACTTGGATGGGGAGGCAGATTGACAATCCATAGCTAACAACACAAGCCAAAAAGGCAGAGAAAAACAGAGCGCAAAAATTACGTGCAGCTCTCGGAATGGCTATCAAAGGAATGTCGGCCCTGACGCTACCTTCGCTGTAGCAGGGAGTGAGCCGTAGCACGGCTCCCCTTTTCTAAAGGGTTTTGATGTGGAAAAGGCTAATTGGAGAGGCTGCTGTGGTAGTGTTTTTCACTCGCCCCAGATTCATACCGACACCCTTTTAGAAAGGGTGAGCGAGTCAGAATATTCTGGCATGTCCAATTTAGCAGTTCTCTGGTATTTTAGCAATATTTTACCTTAGAAATAGCGCTAAAGGAACGTATTTCACGGAGCAACACGGCTGAGCCCAGAAATAGATTTTTCCTACGTCAAAATCCCTTTATTAATTTGCCTGACGTTTTATTTGATTCACTTCAGAATCTTATATCTAATTAGTCTTACGAAATGGAGCTACTTTCAATATTTCATTCAGAATTATGTAAGTGAATAGTAAAATAAAGGTTTTAAATATCTAACTTCCCTGGTAGTTACATATATATAGCTTTAACCCGCCAATTCGTCGCGCGGCACGGCAGAAATTCAAAATTCGCGGCTATCGCTGATAGACGGTCAGGTGATCATACCTGTGCTCCCTCTATCCAGGTACCTGGAACCATTCCCATTTGTCCTCAGAAATTCCCTGCCGTTGCTCGGTGCAGCACGTTTGGAAATTCGCTTTTCTTTGTTTGAGTTTGCTACAATTGGTGAAGTACCCATTTTCTTGGTATTTCGTTGATGGCTTTCGCTGATTTTGGACTATTCTTTGCTTTTCTTTGTGCTTAGATAGACTTTGTTGATTTCCGACTTGGATTTTTTTTTTCACTGATTTTGGTTTTCTCAAGATGGCTGACTCTGTTGTGAGAATGTGTGTGAAGGGGTGCAAGACCCGGCCCGATTCCTAAAGCCGCTCTTGATCCCCACTCAATTTGTAAGCATTGCAGAGGACACGTTTGTACTTTTGAAGATAGATGCAATGAATGTGAGAGTCTGTCGGAGAGAGAATGGAGAGAGTATGATAGGTATGTGAGACGTCTAGAAAAAGACAGAATTAGGAGAGCTAGATCTTCTAGTGTTCTTTCTTCTAGATCTTCTGATAATCTGCCCCCTTCTAACGTATCTAAATCTAATATTCCTAATCCTGATCCTAAGGTAGTAGTACCAGATCCTCCTACGGAGTCGGAGGTAAGTGAACCAACCATGAAGGATATTATGGCTGCGATTTCTGCCTTAGGGGTACAAGTGAAATCCCTTACTTCGGATAAGGAAGTGATGTGGGGTGCAGTGCGGGGGTTTGCAACAGCAAATTCAGTGATAGTGTAGTGGAGGGTGCGTCCGTTCGTGTCTGTCATGCTCCTAGCCCTAGACCTCTTCCATGCTCCCCAACCCCAGGCTAAGGGAGGTGAGAGATGTTGAACAGCGAACGGGCGTCCCTTCGAGTGATCCTGTTGACGCATCCCAGGACGCTCTCCCTCGCCACAGGAAAGGTAGAGATGATGAAGTGTTCGTCTTCATCTGATGACGCAAGACCTCGGCGCGGTTGGCGTTTAACCCCTAGAATCAAGACCCCTCAAGAGACGCAAGTCCCCCGTAGCGTTACAACTGTCGTGCAGTAATTGGAGCTCGCCGGAGAAGTTCTTGTCGGAGGAAGACGACGCATCCGCTCCGAAACAGAGACGCATGACGCACAGCTCTTTGGAAGAAGGAGACGTTTGCTTTACATCGGTGCATGCTTCTCCCCCTCCCCCGGACTGGGAGGTGTCACAAGGAGCGTCTCCACCTCGTCGACAGAAGATCGCTACTAGTGTCTCTGAAGCGGTAGACGTGCGGGCAGTGCCACCTTCAGTTATTCCCAAGCAGCAAGAGGCACCGCAAGCGAGCGTTCTTGTCGGGACTTCAACAGTCCATTCGTCCTGTTTGACGCCTTCAAGTCACAAGGATTAAAAGAAGAGACGCACAAGAGAGAACCCAAGGACGTTAACAGACCAGTCAAGAGGATACGATCGGATTTGGCTCGGAGAGACGCTTACTGTCAGCGTGACGCGGACTCGCTGCAAGCTGCAGCGATGGTAGACGCTCCCTCGCAGCAACGGAAGGCAATCAAGGAGCGTGACGCTCCATCACAGGCTGGATACAGACAGGACGACGGACGTGATTCTCCCACTCGTTCGACTTCAGACAATGTCAATCCGCTGGAAGAAATCTCGGACGACGAGACACAAGAAAATCTACACGAAGTGGATCTCAAGAGGTTACTTGTGGTCTTGGCAGACTTGTATCCGTCAGACTTCCAGCAAGCAGTTCCTCGAAGTCCACCCTCGCAATTTTTGAAGGGTAGACCTCAGAAGTCTTCCTCCTTCAGGAAGACGGTTTTGGCCAGATCGGCCAAGAAAGCTTTTTCAACGTTGAACAATTGGATTGTCAAGAAGCCTTAAGGAACAGGGTAGGACTAACTTTTCCTTCCTACTACGAGATTGGCCTCTCGATTGAGCATGTGGGTACAAGACTGGGGAAGCTCTCGGCTTGGGAGTTCTTGCCTCCTCCCAAGGGGACTTCTCCAGGCTTGTAGACGCATCGCGTAGGACTGCCATGTCCAAGGCTAAAGTTATGTGGTCCGGTTCAGAAATAGACCACTTGCTGATAGGCATTTTTGGAACCATTGAAGTCTTCAGCTTAATGGATTGGACTCTTGGAGCTCTCGCTGATGTGTCGGACGGCAAGAACGAGGGACACTAATGCATTGATTGCCTGTCCTCGATAAAGCGTAAGGACAGCACTGTCGAGCTAACGGCCCTTTTTGCAGCTGGCATTCTTAAGAAGAGGGCTATGTTTTGTTCCTTCCTTTTGTCGGGAGTGACTCTGGCACAGAAGTCAGAGCTTTTATATGCTCCATTAACGAAACAGCTATTCCCTTCAGAGCTGGTAAAGGACTTGTCGGCTGCTCTTGCGCAACAAGCGACGCAAGACTTGATCACCAGGACTGCTAGGAAGGTCCTTCCGGCTAACTTTTTAGCAAGAAAGGAGAAGGAGACTCCTCCCACGCGTCAGCCCTTTCGTGGGAAGGCTTTTGCGAGAGGAACCCAGAGGACGGCTGCAGGAGGACAACCTAGGAAAACCCCTAAGCTGCAACCTAAACCCAGGAAATGATTTTGTCAGCCTCCAGACACGAGTGGGAGCCAGGCTTTCCACTACTGGCAAGAGTGGAAACTAAGGGGAGCGGATGAATGAATGGGACAATCGAGGTTCTGAAGGAAGGATACAAGATCCCCTTCCTAAGGAAGCCCCTCTTTCGTCAGAGCCGTTAGTTGACAGCCACTTATTCAGAAAACAAAGCAACAGCTCTGCAGGAGCAAGTCGATCAGATGCTGTCAAAAGCGGCAATAGAAATAGTAGAGAACACCTCTTCGGAGGGATTTTACAACAGGCTATTTCTGGTACTAAAGAACTCCGGGGGTTGGAGACCCGTGCTGGACGTAAGTCCTCTGAACAAATTCGTAAGCAAAGTCAAGTTTGCTATGGAGACAGCAGCGTCAGTCCTAGCAGGCACCAGACAGGGATACTGGATGGTGTCGATAGACCTGCAGGACGCTTATTTCCACGTCCCAATCCACCACCCGATTACAGGAAATACCTGAGATTTGTTCATCGGTCAAAAACGTATCAGTTCCAGAGCACTTTTGTTTTGGACTAAACAGGCGGTCTCTTTACGTTTTCACTCAAGTGTGGCGAACGTATCCCGGTGGTTACATCTGGAAGGGGTACGGATTTCGATGTACCTGGACGGCTGGATAATCAGAGCCAAGTCGCAAGTAAAGTGTCTGGAGGACCTACAAGTAACTATGACGTTAACACAACAGTTGTGGCTGTTAGTAAACTTAGACAAATCACAACTGACTCCTTCACAAGACATCATCTACCTGGGGATGAGGATTCAGTCAGTGGTCTTTCGGGCTTTTCCAGCCCCGAATTGCATTCTAGAGTGCTTAAGAAAGGTGAAGCTCTTCCTAGGGAGATGGACCTGCTCGGCGAGGGAATGGATGAGAGTGCTGGGGACCCTTTCCTCGATCGAGCAATTCGTCTCCCTGGGAAGACTGCACCTTCGTCCACTTCATTATCATCTAGCAAGTTACTGGACGAGAGACCAAGACCTCGAGACATGGATTCCGATTCCTCGGGGAATCAAGGATCATTTGAGTTGGTGGGACGATCCCAAAAAACTTCAAGAGGACCTCGAACTTCAACAGAAGAACCCCAGACCTAGTGTGTATTCAGATGCATCGGACGTGGGATGGGGTGCAACACTGGGGAAGGACGAGATCTCTGGTCTATGGCAAGATCATCAAAAAGAATGGCATATCAATGTGAAGGAGCTGACGGCCATTTATCTAGCCCTTTTGCACTTCTAGGAGGAATTCAAGAACAAGGTAGTTCAGGTCAACGCCTACATAAAGAAACAGGGAGGCACTCACTCGGACTCCCTTTACGAGGCAGCAAAGGATCTCTTATTGTGGGCGAAAGAGAGGAACATTACACTTTTAACTCGCTTCATAGAAGGAGAGAAGAACATCTGGGCGGATCTCCTCAGCAGAGAAAGACAGGTTTTCACGACGGAGTGGACCCTGCATCACGAGGTATGCAAAAGGCTTTGGGAACTGTAGGGAGAACCGACAATAGACCTCTTTGCGACGCAGAAGACAAAGAGGCTACCTGTTTATTGCTCACCAATTCCAGACCAGGAAGCAGTGGCAGTGGACGCTTTCCTCATGGACTGGGAAAGACTAAATGTGTATGCCTTTCCCCCCAGTCAATTCAAGATCCTAGACAGAGTCCTGAACAAAAAGTTCAGGGAATCGATCAACGCCCGGATGATACTGATAGCTCCGTTTTGGCCCACGAAACCCTGGATCACGGAGGTGATGGAATGGCTGGTAGACACCCCCAGATCGTTGCCCTGTCGGAGCGATCTACTCAAACAGCCTCACTTAGAGAGATACCATCAAAATCTCCTCGCTCTCAATCTAACTGCCTTTTTACCATCGAAAATGGCAAGAGAAAAGGGCTTTTCGAGGGAAGCTGCGAGAGCAATCGCAAGAGCGAGGAGGACGTCCACGATCAAATTATATCAATTCTAAGTGGGGACGTCTTTAGAGAATGGTGCAGGATTAGAAACATTTCCTCTTCCAATACCTCTATAATTCAAATAGCAGACTTTTTGTTATTTCTAAGAAACCAACAGAAACTAGCAGTTTCTACCATCAAAGGATACCGCAGTATGCTGACATCCGTTTTCCGTCATAGGAACCTCATAAGGTCTTTCGAGACGGCTAAAAGGAAGGACAATCCAACCCCCTCTTGGAATTTGGATGTTGTCCTGTCATTTTTAACTTCGAGTAGGTTCGAACCCCTCGACAAGGCTTCATGGAAGGACCTCACCAAGAAGACTCTATTCTTGGTTGCGTTGGCAACAGCCAAGAGAATAGGAGAACTGCAAGCCTTTAGCAAGAATGTAGGCTTCAATGGGGGAGAATGCAGTCTGCTCGCTACAACTGGGTTTTCTCGCTAAAAATGAGAATCCTTCTCATCCATGGCCTAGATCCTTTACCATCCCAGGGTTGTCTCATTTAGTTGGACAGGAAAAGGAGAGAGGACTTTGTCCAGTGAGAGCCCTTAAGTTTTATATACAGAAAACCAAACACTTAAGAGGACAGACGAATAATCTCTGGTGTTCGGTAAAGAAGCCTTCACTGCCTTTGTCAAAGAACGCACTGGCGTTCTTTATCAAAGACTTGATAAGGGAAGCTCACCAGAACTGTGAGGAGAAAAGCTTTCCAATCCTCAAAGTCAAGGCGCATGAAGTAAGAGCTGTGGCGACTTCGATGGCGTATCGACACAACAAGTCGATGAAGGCTATTTTAGAAGCAACTTTTTTGGAGAAGCAAGTCGATCTTTGCAGATTGCTACCTCAAAGAGGTACAGACCCAATATGAAGATTGTTGCTCCCTGGGTCCATACGTTGCCTCCGGCGCCGTAGTTGTAGAAGGTGCTACTGCCTCTAACCCATAACCTTTTTTTATATACCCTTGCTTTTCTTGAACGTGGTATCACAGGTTGTCTGTGAAGGTTGTCGCAACCTTCCACAGTCTGTGATGCAAGTCTTAGTCAGGTTTTTATGGTGTGTGTTTTTAGTGTGTTAGTTGGTCAGGTGGTCAGCTCATTGTCCATGGCTTTGCCGGGATAGCAAGGGTGGTGGTCTAGTCATGTTAAGGTCGAGGACCGTGTGACAGCCCCACAGAGACTTTCCCACGCCCCCTGGTGGATCGCTGGGTCTCTCAAGGAATGCAGGCTAATGAGGCAGGAAAACTTTGAAGACCAGCTTCCTTATCAGGTAGGAACCAGATTATTATTTTCAGCTAAATTGTAGTAATAATAATTTTACGAATTCCCAAAGGTGTTTAGGTTCTCTAACCCACCACCAAAGGTGTCGATCAGCTACCAGGGAAGTTAGATATTTAAAAATGGTATTTTCATTTTAAAATAAGTTTTTAAATATACTTACCTGGTAGTTACATATATATAAGGTCCCTCCCTCCTCCCCTCTGAGAACAGGGGCCTGGAATTTCTGAGGACAAATGGGAATGGTTCCAGGTACCTGGATAGAGGGAACACAGGTATGATCACCTGACCGTCTATCGGCGATAGCCGCGAATTTTGAATTTCTGCCGTGCGCGCGACGAATCAGCGGGTTAAAGCTATATATATGTAACTACCAGGTAAGTATATTTAAGAACTTATTTTAAAATGAAAATACCATTTTTAGTGGTAATTTTTAGTGTTCCTCAGGATAGTGCTCTTTGATCTATGTATTGATTTTTGGATTTGCTAGTGTCATACTTTTCATGCCATGAAAGTAAGATAGTACAGTGTACAGATAGTGCCACTTTTCTTGCAGTTTGTATTTACTAGTGTCATACTTTTCAGATCATGAAATTAAGAGTACAGTGTGCAGATGGTGTCACTCTTATTACATTTTGTATTTACTAGTGTCATACTTTTCAGGCCATGAAAATAAGATAGTACATTATGCACATAGTGCCATTTTTATTGCACTTTGCAATTGCAGTATATCACCTTAATGCATTTTGGAGTGTGTAGCAGTCTGGACATGACATACATCTGAAGTTCATCTTGGATCTGCATTTGTCCTATTATTAATCTGTGATTACATTTGTGATTTTGGCTTCATGTTGTGAAATAAGACACCCCTCCCCTTTGTAAGCTCGTTTGCGAATTAGGCTTTGTATTGTGAAGTAGACTCCCCTTCTTTTTGTAAGTATGTTTTTTTGAATTAGGTTTCATGTTGTAAATTAAATAGACCCCCCTTAGTAAGCTTGTTTGTGAATTAGGCTTCATATTCTGAAATCAACACCCCGCTTGGGAGCACAGTTGTTAATTAGGCTTCATGTTGTGGAATACACCCCCTTGTCACCTTGTTCCACTTTGTTTGGTTTTATGTACAGCCCTCCATGGTGATAATTCCCTCTCTGGTGGCTATTCTAGATGTGCATGAGGCTAGGTTAGCTACAGCAGGCTTTCAGTGCCATGTTTCAGATGTCTCCATCTAATTGATATATTTACCCACAGGCATTTTTTTCCTGTATGTTTTTTTTTGTTTCATATTTGATTTTATTATGGTGTATCCGTAATCTAGATGTTGAGACACCCGTCTTAGAGAACTTTGCCCATTAGTGGAAAGGATAGGCCTTGATACTTTGCCTGCTAATGGGAATTAGTGGTAAGGTTAGCTAGTTGGAATTAAATAGGAAGGTTAGGCCATGATATGTTGGCTAATCACATTGCTGCCAAGGGTTGCTGATGCCTGAACATCCCCAAATGGCATTTTGAATGGCCTGTAGTACTCATGTGATCAAATTGATTGAGTCCCCATCTGGTAATTGGTCAGCAACCAAGCCTCAAGGCATCTGTAACTTAGCAGCAGCAGTTTATAATTAAAAAAGAGAAAAACCTCAAACTTTATACTATTATTTAAGTTATATTTTGTTTGACAGCAAAACTTAATTCAGCCAGTCAGCTAACTACAACCTAAGCATAAGTATACATAGCAAAAATGATCAGTCCTATCTTTTTCCTAAGCAATCCTATTGTAAATATTTTTTTTTTTTACAATACTTATTTTCCACACAAAAATATTAAACCTATCTTCTTCCGCTATTTTTGTTCTTTACTCTAACAGTGTTTATTTACAGAAACCATAAAAGGAAGGTCCTTAGATCCAAGAGCTTAAAGTCCAAATGTCCTCTACACTGTTATACACAAAATGCAAACGTACCAGTAGTATAATGTATTTGTTTGAATTAGGAAATGTCTTCTGATAACATTATCACAATAGAACCCACTGATCACGTTTTATAATGAACAGACATTTGCACTGTCTGTTTTTACAGGTATAAAGGTCATTTCCCTCAGAGTAGGTGCTCAAATTTCAATTATAATGAAGTGAGTATTACATTTCAAAATCATTTCCTATTTCATGAAACCACCTAGAGCAGGGGTTTTCAACCTGGGGTATGGGGGGCATGCACTCCCCTTGGGTCTCAAATGAATGTAGTACATGCCGACCTTCGATATGTTTTAGCAGAAACTGCCTCCCTGGTCCATGGAAAAACAAGTGTCGGCCATTTCAGTAACTCCCTTTGCAGCTGATGTAATAATAATGTATTTTGTTTTGGCAGCTCAGTACCGCAACCTTTAAAATTTTCTGTGTAGCCAGAGCTAAATAATAAAAAATAAAAAAAAATTGTCTTTAATCTTTTTTATGGAATTCTTTAAGTTTACAATATTATTGGTTATGTCTGGAGAGTTATGTACTTATTTCCCCTCCATACAGTACTTGCAAATAAGTATACACAATGGAATGTTTTTCTTAGTTGGTTTTGTTTTCCACATTATACATAGTGAAGGGGGTATGTTACTGACATTACAGATGCCCCAAAGGGCACACATTACAAATGCCCCAAAAGGGTACAAGGGAGAAAAAAAAGGTTGAAAACCACTGATCTAGTAGAGGCTGAAATTCGTGCTTTGCATTCCTTCTCCAAGGCAAATTGGAGAAGGTGTGGTGTGAAAATGACCAATCAATTGCTAGTCATAATAAGAAAAAAATATTTTTGTTGTCGCAAATACAAACTTATTATCAATATCTACTGCGTCCAAATAGGTTTAGGCAATGCCCTCATAGTTTTCCTTCAGAGCAAACTGTTTTAGATGGCAATGCCAAAGCTAAGTATTTTAACACTAGTACATTTAAATTATTTTATTACAGTTGAATTATTCACCAACACTAAGTTCATGCCTATTGACATTCTCTCTCTCTCTCTCTCTCTCTCTCATCTTGTTCAGGAATTCATGGTCGTTTTGCCTGTATAATTTGTTATTTTTTTTATTTATTTATTTATTTTATTTTTACACCTTATATTATGGCCATTAACCTTTCTGGTGATTTCTGCCAAGTTCAGCTTTTATTTATGTGCTTTCCAGTAAATATTAAAGTAAATTTCCATATATCAGAAGAGTCCAGATCTTTGAATATCATACATCTCTTTGCCTGCAGTCTTATTTATGTATTTCTCAATAATCAGGCACCAGGAGAGAACTTCAGTGAGGAAGGAAGGGCAGCTACAAGAATAATCAGAAGGAAGAGAAATAAGAAATTGTGGATGACAAAGCACTTGGAGATATCTTAGAACTATTCTGAGCTGTTAAATAGAGAAGCCCAAGTAAATTCTGTTTTGCACCAGCTATGACAGTGGAGGAACCGACGCTAATTTGTTTTAATTTTAATTTTTTTTGTTTATAATAAATATTGTGTTTGTTTGTAAATCCTGATCAATCTTGTGCTCTTTCAGAACAAACCCTAATATCAAGGTAAGCAAAAAGGTAAAAAGAGTGAGTGGATGTTTTGGAATTACATAGCCTGTTGTAAGTGCTGGTGTAAGTCAGGCCTGGCGTAATGATTTACAGATTTCCTGGTTGGTGACAGATTTCCTTCCCTGACTTTGTTCCTTGTGAATTCTGCCAGAAGTCTTGAAAATTCCTATACATATGTAATGCCCTACACTTCATGCTGCAGACTTTGTTGTGAAACATTCTCTTGTCTGTTACCAAGTCAGATTGTTTTGCTCTTTGCAGCCTTTGTCCACACTGGTTGTAGTTTCTTGTAAGTTAGGTTAAGCATATAATTCAGTTCCTTGCTTTCTTACATTGTTGTAGACATTGAAGCTTACTTGTTCCTTGTATTTGAATTCTTTTTCTGTTTTCATATCATTGAATATCGATGTTTGCTGTAAGACTAAAGTACTATAGCTTTGTTTTTCTAAGAGAAAGTTTTCCTGCTGTGATATTGTAATTTTTTTTAATAGTAGAAGACTTTGACCCTTTTGGGGTGACTTGACAGTGTTAGTCTCCTTGGATTTTGGTAGCTAGGTTAACTTTCCTGTAGACCATGAAAAGTAGGGTTTTCTGTAGGCCATTGACCCAGGGACTTCATATTGTTGTTGATTGGCAAAATCGTTGTGTGTTTTCCATCCGTTATAAAATTGTTGGGCCTTGAACTATCCTTCTCATGGACTTGAAAGTTAGAAGTAGAGTGCCACAACTGAGGCAAGTGCAGTGTAGGCACTAGCCACTGTATACTTGAGTATCATACCTCGTTTCGCCTGTGGTCTGGTGCCTATAGGTAGATTTTACGTGTGTAAAATAACCGTCCATATCTGGTTTTATCGAATTGTCTAATTCCTTAACAATTCATGTAACTGCAGGTCTTTGTGTAAACAAGTTTAATGAACACTTGTAGTTCGAGTGTTCTCTGCTCATGGTTTGAGAAGGCAACAGAGTAGAGGTGTCTTCAGATGGATTGATAAGATTATAGAGGTTCTGATTTCATGTGGAAGTTGAGTTTACCACTCCTGTGGTCAAAGGGTGTAACGTTCAGCTCCACCTTCCACTGGTCGTCCTTCTCTTCAGAAACTAGGTTCATATTCTAGAACCAGATGGTTGTTCTGTAACTGCTCTCAGCTAGAGTTTGGAACTTTTAACTTCTTTTTGGGGAGCTGGCCTAACCTTTACCTTGTTTTCTGATGCTGGACCTCCTTTATTCATTGTTGGCCCTTATGACATGTTCTTGTAATACCGTTTCTTTGAAACTACACTTTTGTGTAGGTTTTGGGTTCCTTTGGTTTTGCCCACGTCTTTGAATTGACTTTGTACATTCCTCTGAAGACCTTTTTTTGTCAAGTTACCCAAACCACCCAAATAATCCTCAAATTTGAAACCTTCTGTCATAATCACCGGGTGACTGACAGGTAAGACTTCTATTGTTTCACCTGTTGCATTAATGGTATTCCTTTTTAAAAGTATGACAAAACCCAAGGGGCCCTCTTGGACCAGTTTTTTCGGGTCTGGTCATCTGTAGAGGTCATGAGGTGATTGGACTGGGTAACAAGACCTGATATATGTTGAAATGGAGTTCTTTGGTAGAGAGAGAAGAATGCAATGCTCTCTGGTATAAAGAGAACAATGCACTGGCAGAGAGAAATGTAGCGCTATCTACATTACTGAGGTAACTAAATGTAATCTGTTTAAAGATACATAAAAGTATTAAAGTGATTAAAAGGCCAGATGGTGCCAGGTAAGAGTAAGAAGCAATAGTGAACAGCACGAAGTAAAATTAAATTAAGTGGCAGAGGCCATTTTGAAGGTATGTGCCTCTTTTTTTAAGTGCCAATGTTATGGTTGGACCACCAAATTTAAGGTGTAAATGACATCCATTGGATGGTCAATGTTGAGTTTCCAAAGAAGAACCAAAAACAAATATGGTTGTTATACCTGAAAATTGGTTAGTTGACGAGAGTAAGTGACAACAAATATTGGTCTGATTCAATGTAGTCATAGAAAAGTCACTAAAAATATGTAACGGTAATGTAACGTCACAGGTATTAGTCTTTCAATGACGTCATAGTTAAGTCAAGGTAAGCAAGGACATGTGACGTCAGGTACGTAAGGTGACTGGTATTGTGATGTCATAGTTTTGACGTGACCAGAAAGACGTCACTAAGGTTGCATGCGTTAGGTACTCGACGCCAGATGAAACCGTGAGAAGGTTACAGGCATTAGGTATTGTGACGTCATTGTTATGACGTAGTACAGGTAAGGCATCCTTTCCAAATTACGTCATAGATGACTTAAGCATTGTAGACCAGTTGTTTAATAGGAAATAAAAACCAGTATATAATCAGACATTCTTTTATTTAACCACGAAAATAAATTCTTATAATGGGTTAGATTACTAATGATAGTGTTTTATAATTTTTTTTCTGCCAAATGCAGTGCAACCTCAGCTGGTGGTTATGAAACCAGTCGGTTACCAACTTTGAAGTCTACCCAAAAAAAGGGCCTATTATAATAAGTTTTCTAAACTGACGGCTGGCCAGTTGGGAAGAAGTCTCGTATATACTTCCTTCATGCTTTCCAAGATGTCTGCCAGTTTTCTATGTCAATAGGGATATATGTTAGACCCCCAAATGTCAAAGGATGACGTTAAGGTGGACGTGGCAAGGCTTTACACCAAGACTAGCCTAGACTTAAGTTCTCTCTCATGGCTGTGGTTTCGTACTTAGGCAAATGTTTGGTTGATCTGTAGTGTCTGTGAAACAGGGGGGCGTGAAAAAACCCGTTCGTAGCCTTAAACCGCCAGAATTTCGTCCTTAAGTATAATGGCCCTCCCCCAAAAATTTCCCAAGTCCAGTTCTCCATGGATGACTCGTGGAACACTCTACGGATTCTAAACGCCCAATTTGGTAATCTGTTTTCCATTTTAGTTGAGATTTTTAGGCTTTTAAATCTTTCTCTCAAGTCTTCTTAGTAGAAAATGAGTGTTTTTGTTATAATTACATCCCATAGAAAACAGGAGAACAAATAAGGAGAGACGGTAACTAAGATAAATATATCTTGACAATATTAGCCACCTGACATTGACTTAACACCTGACAGATTCCTTGACTTTGAGAGCTGAGAATATGATTTTACTAGTAAATATTAATTGATAAGGCTAATTCAACTTCATTTTCAGAGGTATTTATATACAAAACTGACTTATTTCTTTTCAATACAGATTTGACCGAGATAACTTAGTACATTGAAAGTCTCACACACCTTCTTAACCTGACATTTTTTCAGCATTTTGACGTCAAGTTTGAAAGCAAAAGGTCAATAATTGTGTCCAAATTGAAATCTGGTCATGATTATAAACATGACATGCTTCAATTTACCATAAACATCACCATTGTGATGCCAAATCTGACGGCAAAAAGCCTAAATATGTCAGAATGTAAGCTCCTTTTTTATGCAGAAATGCTCTATGTGTCATTTCAAATTAATTCAATATTTTTCAAGTAAATCTCATTTAGCTGAAACTTTGAACACTGAAATGATTCATTCTCACTTCGTGTTTTTATCATTAGTTTTCGTTCATTCAAATTCCTTTGCCTGGCTAAGAACTTTTCCATGCGAATTTAATGATACAATGTTTAATTATTTAGCCATTTTGTCAAATCAGAGAAATCTAGTCACATTATTTCTATATTCATACAGCATTTTAGGCTGATTAGTTATCTAAAAAATCACGTATCTGCTGCACCCTCATAATTTATAGATTTGCTTACTTTACATTTTTAAATAAGAATATAGCTTTATTTTAAGTGATTTCAGATATGCACCAAGATATTGGATTATTCAGAGCTGAATTTCTAAGTAACTTCAAATTCACGTCATTAATTCAAGACTTTTTAAAAATCATATCTACTTAATTTGGCACTATTTTCACTTCACATGATATTTCCATCTACAAGATTTGTTTTCAAAGTGTGGAATGTTCATTTATATTCTCAAATGTCTGAGCAAAAGAATTACAAGAATTTCACAAACAAACCAAAGAAAATCTAACTTTATTTTACTTCAAATTACAAAGTCATCCTATAGTCTTCTTTTACAATAAAAGCAATTAATTACACCATGACACATACAATCTCTCTAAAAGCAGACAAGTGACTTAAATGCCTTCAGGTGGAACAAACGCGCCTTGAGGCACTTCCCCCTTCCCAAAAATGCCACCAATTCATCTCATAGGCCTAAAGACACCATTCAATGTAAGTGATTGAGTCGGGTAAATGGGCAGAGACGTGCAAAGCTAATGTCCTCCTGCCCTGAGTTCTTCCTCCCCCAGCAGGACAGCAGGTCGGACTAACGTCAGCCTTCACCGTACACGTGGACCACCAGGCCAAAATTTTAGGTTGTGTGTGATAGTGTTAACAAAATTCATCCCATTGCCAGTATAATTAAGGCCTGTCCACACGACCGGGCCTGCTCGGCGGACCTCCCCTCTAACAGGCACACTTGACGGGCAAACCGTCAAATTACCTGATGGGTCTTGTAGCAAAATCACCATGGTGGTGCCCGATGGCTTGAGCCTTAATATTGCACGTGAATATACCATTACAATTTTTCACATAAAGGAACATGGCTACGATGTACCAAGAATTGCAGCTTTTTATTGACCGTCAGTTTAGAGCTACAGAATAATTGCCAAGCTTCATAGAAAGTTTACTTTTTGCAATTTAGTTTTTGTCAGACATCATACATCAAGATCTGCCTTTAATGTTTTAATACCAGACCTACAAGTTTCAATAAACTATTTTTTGTAAGCTTCTAAGACCCACTAAATCTTGGTCTTTTATCGTACTCTTGGCGAAATGGTCATCTTTTTATATCCAGAATTTTCAAGGGAATAGTCGTCTATTCTTGCGAGTACTATTAGGCAAAAAATACTATGTACCTGATGTCTTTTGTGCCTAAAAAGCTACAATTTCGGGGTTATATATTTTATATATATAAAAACTCTCCCTCTGACATTACTTTGTAGCCTAAGATCACAATCCAGCTGACTCTTCCCATACAAAAATCGTCGCACTCTAGATAAAACAAAAGACTTCTATAGGCAGAAAGCTGAAGCACTAGCAAATGATATAAATCATAAGCTTTTTAGACAAGTTTCCACTTTCTTGGCAAAATCAACTCTGACGCCCAAACCAACAAACGTGGTAGGCCCTATAATCACCACTTTCTGGACAGAATCAATTCTGACCCTCAAACTAACAAACTCGGCAGGCTTATAAACACCAGATCTGGGCAAAATTAACTCTGGGTCCTGAGTTGACAATACCTGCAGGCCTATCAACACTAAAAGGCTTATAAAACAAAAATCCTCCCACACCAAGAAACATTTTAGGTCAATAAATGAGAACTTAACAGCAAAATAACTTGCAGACCATCACGTTTTTTAGGGAAAAAATCTGATAATTTCCAGTCAAAACAAAAACTCTCTTCTGGATCACCAGACTTTCTTCACAAAAAATCTCTCTCTAGGCGAAAAAAAACTTACCTAACTAATAACACTTTCCAGGCAAAAAACTTTTGAAGAACCAACTCAGCCGACAAAAATCACCTACAGTTAACATTTTCGGTTGAAAAACCTCCCCAATAAAAATTCGTAGGTTAAACTAATGGTCTCCTCCAAAGATATAAACATTGTAGGAAATACGCTTACCAAACAGATATACCCTTGGCAGGCATAAAACTCTTTCGAAATGGCCCACTTTTTAGGACCAAAACTTCCTGAGCAAAAAATTCACGGGTATGATTAGACATTCTAAGCAAGTGACTCGTGAGGTTTAGAACAACTCTCACACTAATGGATTTTCTAATCTCCCAAACCAGAATGCTTGCTTCTTGGCACAGGCTTTCTAGGAAAGAACTCAAGACAAAATAACAGTTTACTTTAGCCCAAACACTCTCTCGAACAGACTTTGTCATAAAGAGTCACAAATTTCCAAAGTTTCTAGCTATAAAAACCCAAGGGGTAACATACTCCCTGCATAATTTACAGACTAGCTAGACTTCTAAGAGTAAGAAAATAGTATCTAACTGACTAACAATAATCACAAAGGAACAGAAAATGTAACAGACCTTTTAGGCAAAAAAACCCACACACACAGACATCTTGAATGCCATAACATCCAAGTTAACAGATTCTGTGAAGGCAAAACCATCAAGGTTAACAGACATCCTGTAGGAAAAGCCCCACAGATTAACAGCCTACATGAAGGTAAAATGCAACGCAAACATTTTAAACAGAAATATGCCACAGCTGACAAACAGACTTTAGAGAGAATATCACAAACTACAGCGTATACAATCTAAACCTGGAGGTAATACAGACCAAGAGACCATCCGAATGCAAAAAATATCATGAGCAGAGTTTCTGAAGGTAGATTACCATGAAGAACCAGACTTTGACTCATTTTCAGAGATTGACTTTCTTAAAGGGAAAGTATATATAACACAGAGACTTCTGAATCCTAAGTGATCTTGAACCAATATAATTTTTCTTGAATCCTGAACTTGTTCCAAACACCAGCAAACATATCCTGTGCTGTATCAGAGAGAGAGAGAGAGAGAATAAAACTGTTACACCTGATATTCAGGAGACGTCAGCAGAGAGCAGGAATGAATTTCCTCCTGTCTAAAACATCTGGAGAAGAGAGGATTCCACTACTGCACTAGGCTGACGATTCTACATTTTTGATGTAGCTAAGATGAAACTCTTAGCATACTCCTTAGAAAGCTAGACATGATCAAGTTCTCCTGTATACCAAAGTTTACTTACAAACTATGAAAACCTTTAGCACAACTCTTTACATTAATATTCTCAGCACTGGTCTACAGATAGCAAAGCTTCTGTCAATTATTCCAAAACTTAACTATCGTGGAATAACACTTTAAATCCCAAGGCATCATGAGTAAGGATTAAACCACACACCATTATAAAAGAAGGACTTATTTAACAAACTACATAGCAGCATAGTTCCAGGATGACATTACTGTACCAACACTCAGAAAACATCTACACAAATCCACAGCAATGCAAAATCCAGGACATTTTTTAACATACACACAGTGTATTAAGTGACCCAAGATCAGGTACATTAACTGTAAAATCAGCTGATTTTTGAGTGACTTCTCAAAGGTATACCATGACTCGGCCAAGCCTGCCAAGATCAATTTTGGAACAATGTAAAAAGCTACACCGGTTGTACATCTAAATATCCACAAATTAATCAAATCAGGTCTCAGATCACATTCTCTAAGCAACAAAATTGCCCAAACAGGACTATACCACCATTACTTAGGCACATCACATCTGGGACATGCTTCTCCAATTCTACGAGCCAACACAAAGCTCGGTAAACTTTTACTACACTTTTTCTGTATAAAAAACATTTGAGGAAACCCATCAGCACCTGAAGCCACTAATCCATTACAAACTGACGTCAATTCAAAAATATGCATTAAAATTTGCTGCAGTATTACAGAAATGACTAGTTTCTCCATAGCATAATGTCATCTGAACCTTATTACCAAACTATTCATGAGATTTCTTTCTCTATAAACTTTAAGCCTTACATTAGAAAGGTAACCTAAGGACAGCTTCCTCAACTAATTAAATGCCAGGGGAAACCTTTTGTTCTTAATTTTATTATCCCTCACAGCCTCAGAATCTCAGCATGACCTTATGGTAATGTATTTGGTGAAAGTATTCCAGTATATCAAGAGCCACATTACTATACATTTACCTTTTTGCAAAAGCTTCGATAAACAGTCCTCTAAGATTAACACTCACAAACACCCGAGACTTTATCTAATTAACTGACGATGTTATGAAATTTGTTAAGGTTCCTCACACAGACTTTCAAACATGGCCATCGTGGCTTTTTATCCCTCCTTTATGTCATGTACACGAATGAAATGCCAAGGCTAAGACGAGAAGGTGTTTGAGCCCCAAGCTGATACCACCTTTTGGAACGACGGCATGTGTCTGACATATAATCAATAGTTTTGTCATAAACGTAACCAACAGGATGAGTTTTAACTTTCAAAATGTTCAAGACTTACTTTTAAGCTTTTAGCATATAGCTTTCAACTTTAGGTCTTGAGTCGACTTACTTTACATATAAGACAACTTTCAACTTTTGTATCTTGGAACTTTATATCTTCTATAATTACTTTTGATCTTTCAAGCCTACTTTTAACTTTATGATTTTAAAAACTTTATAGTACATGTTTTTAGACATCTGGAGGATATAAATGACACTGAACACACTTGGAGATAAATTTCATGCAAAGTAATTAAAACTAGCAGTGACACAATAAAATTCAACACAAGCAAAAATGCACAACTTTTCTAATCTTGGTCAGTAACGCTCAGAAAGTTGGAATTTCTCCCTATCACAATAGCAAATTGACATAAATTAGGCCAGGAAATGGTATTTGAAATAACAGAACCTAATGATAACAAAAATATACATATTCCACGGTCTTTTACGAGACTTAACACAATAAATATTCTGTAACAAGATGCGAGAGAAAATCTTACAAGAAATAGAGTGAAAACATAAAACAAAATTGACAAATGTAGTGGTACAAATCGTACATTTTCTTAACAAATTATTTATACCTTTATCAATTAATTTTTAGAAGTAAAATATTTCAGCTCTCAAAGTCAGGGATTCTGTCTGGCACTAAGTCAATGTCAAAATGGCTAATAATGCATTCAAGATATATATTTTTGTCTTCGTCATCATCTTTCATTATTTATTCTCCGGTTTTTCTATGAGTGTAATTACATATATCAAAAACACTCATTTTCTAATAAGATGTTAGAGAAACTTTTAAAGACTAGAAATCTCAACTGAAACGAAAACAGAATGCCAAAATTTACATTTACACCAGTAGATATCATTACAAGTCACCCATAGAGGAACTGGACTTTGGAGATTTTTTATGGGTGGGCCATTATACTCTAGGACGAAATTCTGGTGGTTTTAGGATACAGGTTCTCATGCACTGTTTCACAAGTACTACAAATCAACCAAAACATTTACCCAAGTACGAAACTACAGCCATGAGAATGAACGTAAGTCTAGGCTTATCTTGTTGGTAAGAACCTTGCCACGCCCACTTTAGGCTTAACTGTACTTAACATTCTTTGACATTTGGGAGTCTAACATATCTTCCCTAGTGGCATACAAAACTGACAAACATATTAAAAAGCATGAAGGAAGTATATACGACAACTTACTTCCCAACTGGCCAGCCGTCAGTTTAGAAAACTTAATTATTATAATAAGCCCTTTTTTGGATCGACTTCAAAGTTGGTAACCGACTGGTTTCATTACCTCCAGCTGAGGGGGTTCTCCCCCCACCCCCAAACCTCGGGGCACTGCAATGCTGGCACCCAGAGATTTACTTTTAAATATTTCCAGTTTTTGTGTACATATAGATATATATATATATATATATATATATATATATATATATATACATATATATAGATATATATATATATATATAATATATTTTTTAAATATATATATCATATATATATATATATATATATATATATATATATGAATACATCTGTATTTCAGCTTACGTCTATTAATAAGAAGTCAAAATTCAGAAAGTCTCTTCAAACTCCAGGTTAATATTTAATCTTGACAGACAACTGTTCCAGCTCTCACTTCGTATACAGTGCTAAAGAAAGGCTTCCCTTCTCTAATATTAAGGACAATATTACCCTCTAAACGCAATCTCATTAAAACAACATGACAAAAATAACAGAATTCACTTGAATTTAGGTACTAAAACAAATATTAAACACCCAAAGATCTACTACCTGTTTCATACCCTCATCTAACATCGTAATATGTGTGATTGTGGACAAATTGAACATTCAAATGTTTTTGTTGTGCGTTTAGAGTGAGTATTTAATGTGATCAAAGGAAGCTTTTAAGTGTGAGAATGTGAAGAAGTGTGAGGTATTTAATCCCTGTGTCTAGAAGTCATGGAAAAAGCACCTTGAAGTATGTAGTGTGAATAAGCAAGAATTGAAGAAGAGTTAAATTAAACTTTAAAAAAACCATGTGGAGAGAGAGAGAGAGAGAGAGAGAGAGAGAGAGAGAGAAATTGGTCAACAAATTGTGAAGGGTATATTACAGCATGAAAAGTGAAAGATTGCAATTCAGCAACTTGCAAGTTTTTTGTGCGTTTCGATCAACTGTCATAATTCAAACACGAGTGGCCCCACACGGCGCATGAGCGTGCGTGGCGTCAAGTGCGTTACCGGACTGGACGCACAAGGAACAAAACGTTTTGTTTTTAGAGATTCATTTGAGGCTCCGGGAAGAGTTAGAGAGGCATTCATTCGAGGCTTCAAGAAGAGTTAGAGAGGGATTCATTCGAGGCTTCAAAAGAGCTAGAGATTCATTCGAGGCTTCAGGAAGACTTAGAGATTCCTGCGAGTCCTCAGGAATAGTTAGAGATTCATTCGAGGCTTCAGGAAGAGTTAGAGAAAGATTCATTCGAGTCTTCAGGAAGAGTTAGAGACGGATTCATTTGAGGCCTCCGGATGAGTTAGAGAGGGTTTCATTAGAGGCTTCAGGAAGAGTTTGAGAGGGATTCATTCGGGGCTTCAGGAAGGGTTTGAGATTCATTTGAGGCTTCAGGAAGAATCAGAGAGGGATTCATTCGAGGCCTCAGGAAGAGTTAGAGAGATTCATTCGAGGCTTCAGGAAAAGTTAGAGATTCATTTAAGGCTTCAGGAAGAGTTGGAAGGGGATTCATTTGAGGCCTTCGGATGAGTTAGTGAGGGAGTCATTCTAGGCTTCAGGAAGAGTTAGAGATTCGTTTGAGGCTTCAGGAAGAGTAGAGAGATTCATTTGAGGGCTTCAGGTAGAGTTAGAGAGGGATTCATTTGAGGCTTCAGGATGAGTTAGATAGGGATTCATTCAAGCTTCAGAAGAGTTAAGAGAGGGATTCATTTGAGGCTTCAGTAGAGTTAGAGAGGGATTCATTGACGTTTCGGAGAGTTAGAGAGGGATTCATTTGAGGCTTCAGGTAGAGTTAGAGAGGGATTCATTTGAGGTTTCAGGAAGAGTTAGAGAGGGATTCATTCGAGGCTTCAGGAAGATTTAGAGATTCATTTGAGGCTTCAGGAAGAGTTAGAGATTCATTCGAGCTTCAGGAAGAGATAGAGAGGGATTCATTCGAGGCTTCAGGAAGAGTTAGAGATTTATTCGAGGCTTCAGGAAGAGTTAGAGAGGGATTCATTCTAGGCTTCAGGAACAGTTAGAGAGGGATTCATTTGAAGCTTCAGGAAGAGTTAGATATTCATTCGAGGCTTCAGGAAGAGTTAGAGGGGGATTCATTCGAGGCTTCAGGAAGATTTAGAGATTCCTTCGAGGCTTCAGGAAGAGTTAGAGATTCATTCGACGCTTCAGGAAGAGTTAGAGAAGGATTCATTCGAGACTTCAGGAAGTTAGATTCATTCGACTTCAGGAGAGTAGCATGGGATTCATTCGAGACTTCAGGAAGAGTTAGAGATTCATTCGACGCTTCAGGAAGAGTTAGAGAGGGATTCATTCGAGACTTCAGGAAGAGTTAGAGATTCATTTGAGGCTTCAGGAAGAGTTAGAGAGGGATTCATTCGATGCTTCAGGAAGAGTTAGAGATTCATTCGACGCTTCAGGAAGAGTTAGAGAGGGATTCATTCGAGACTTCAGGAAGAGTTAGAGATTCATTCGACGCTTCACAGAAGACATTTATTATTATACCTGAGAATATCATTCCACAAATGGACATAGGCAGATACAGATGAGAAGGTATGATTCTAGTGGAGCCTTTTCCTGCCACCTGAAATACAGTTTAGATTTCAATTTGGTAAGTTACTGAAAATGCCCGAAATTTCCACATTTCTTTTTTCCTTTAGAGGTTTTATTCCAAAGAATTAAGAACCTCGGTCACATAAACATGAGATCCTTGCAACAAAAAATCTCCTTGGCATGACATGATATATACAAAAAACTAAAAACAAATTGGGCCCCGTTCTTTAGAAAAGAAGATATGGAAATCCTTAAAAAACTTAGTAAAAATGAAGACCTAATAATATGTAAACCTGATAAGGGAAAAGGTGTGGTTATTCTTAATAGAGGTGATTACCTGAATAAAATTAACCTAATACTAGCTGATGAAACCAAATTTAAATGTATAGGTGAACACAACTTTGCAGATATTTACAAAAGGGAGGATAAAATAAACCGCTTTCTGAGAAAAATTAAACAAGAAGGTATTATTAGTGATAATGTTTACCAGGAACTACTAGTTACCGGCTCCTCTTTCAGTATTCTCTATGGGTTGCCAAAAATTCATAAGGAAGGTACACCTTTAAGACCTATCATGTCAGCTTATAGCAGCCCTTCGTTTAAGATATCCAAATTTGTAGTACAATTACTGACTTTCTTTAACTCACAATATGTTTTAAAAAATGGTTTCGAATTTCAACAAACAATAATTCAACAAGATGGTGAATTAATTATGACGTAGTTTCGACATCGAATCGTTGTTCACTTACGTTCCAGTTACAGAAACTGTAGACATTATTCTTAAAGTTTATGAGGGTATAGAAGAATTTCACAGTTTTAGCAGACACCTTTTTAAGACACTACTCGAACTTGCTGTGCAAGATTCGGTATTACGATCTCGACTCTCGAGATCGACAGGTTCTTAAAAATAAGCAATTGGGCTGTAGTGACTGACGACAGGTGACAAACAAAGGAGGGAGGAGCATAAAAAAACAAAACCAAAAAAGTTACCTTAAAATTAATTTATTTACAAGAGTTAAATACATATGTACAGTGAGTTAAGGTTCTGGGTGGCAAAAAAAACCACACAAAAAATTATCAATTAACAATAATATGTAAAACCAGTCAAGAAACAATAAAATCCACCCTTCAATAACAAAGCCATGAAAAATCACAATCTAAACAATAAAAAGAATAATCCCAAAATAGGCTGTATAAGGTCAATAACAATCTTTAAATATAATAAATAGAAATAGACAGCGTAATACATAACTAAATTGACACTGAAGCAGCATAATTATACTTAGAGCAAAACGGGAACACTTCCTCAAACAAAGAGGACAACAGTCTAATGCCGTACGATCAAGACAGAGCCGATACGGCAACCACCTCGTCCTTGGAAACAATATGGACATCCTCCTCGACCACTGGACGAAAAACACGTCACTGCTGCTGCCCAGTAGTGAGGTCGCTCTCGACGACGAAAAAACGCCCATTGCTGCTGCCCAGTGAGGTCGCACTCGACAAGTCGTCCTCTTGACGACTAAAACACGCTATTGCTGCTGTCCAGTGAGGTCGTACTCGACACGTCGTCCTTTCGACGACGAAAACACTTCCAACTCGAAGTCATACTCCATACGACGACTTCAACCAAATAACCAGGTATCCAGTACCTGGCGCTGCCTCATGCTGTCCACAAGTAATCATACCTGACTGCCTCTGACTGACTGGTTGTTCTGCCCTCCAGAACCTGACTGACGAAGTTTGACGCCATCCAACCAGCAGACGTCAACTCGCCAGCAATTAAAAAACAAAAACAAAGGAGGCAACAATCCACCAAGGGAACAATCGGCAAAAGATTGTTCCTAACACCTCCCCACCTAACAGAAAATAAAAAATTATCATTATTTTTTTTTTTTTCAAACAAAATACTCTTCCCCGATGCTGCCACACCCCGTCAGCCAAAACAGAACCAACCCTGGCCTAAGGTCGCCAATATTATCCATATCCCTCTCCCTATAACTAACTAAATGCTCAGCCTCTGCCAAGTCCTGGTTGACCTTATCCCTAACCGCCACCAATATTTCCTTCTTAGTGTCCACTGACTTCAGCGGAACACCCAACCACTTAGCACACTCAATTAAATGTTTTTTGTTCAACACTGGTAAGTGCTTAAGGCAATCAGCCGACCCCAAAAACTCAGCTGGGTCAAAAATAAACTCTTCCATTTTCCATTTTCAATATAATTCAGGGGGGAAGGCAACACTATCAATACAGTAACAAATACTGAAGCGTCCACCTGAGTGTTGCTCCACTGACCAAAATACCGGATACCCCGAGCTCTCTATCCTGTCACGGTCGCCAAATATGTTATGACCCTTGTTGGGCCGGGGTGCAAGTTCTTTTGCACAAGAATAGAGAGGACAGTGATCTTACCAAGTATCCAGATAAATTCAGTCAGCGGAGACAAAAACACACAGGAAAACTCAACAATATTTATTAACAAACAAAGCAAAAAAAATTAAAGTCAGCCTTGTGACTATACAGGACACAGCTTAGTCCTTACTACTCCCGTAGGAGTTCCTAAACACTAATATTAAACCCTAGACAGAAAATATTGAGAAATATACTGCATAAATTAGCAAAATGGGCCCAACACCAACATAAATATAAACCAATACCTATAACTAAACAGAGAGGAAAGAAGTAAGAGACCAACAAGGGGAAAACTTAATTCTCCTACCTACCTTATATAAACTAAATCTTAAATATAAAAAATACTCTAAATATATTAATAGATATATATACCCACAAGAAATAACGAAAATTACAGCATCACTCGTACAAGAATATACAAAATACTGGAATATATATAATATATGTATTATATTTATATAATTAATATTATTATAATATATATAATAAATAATATATATATACGATATAATATTTATATATATATATATATATAAATACAAAGCGGCAATAAGAAATGCCAACAGTCTCGAACGACTCACTATACGAAAGTAAATAACAAAAATAATACTCGGGAAGAGCTCCTCACACTGAATAAGGGCTGAATGGATGCCCAAACGAGTCAGGCTAAACAGTCGCCTTGCTGAAGGCCGAAAATACAGAGGAGCCGTGATCTCTTACAACCTCCCCTGAATGCCACGTATCAGGCCAATACTCCGCTATCTGAAGGGCGTGCAGCTACACAGTCACCAATTACCATGGGAAAGGAGTCTGTCGTGCTCCCGACCAAAAACACAAGGGAAATTCCCTACCTGGTAGCAACCGCCCTACTTGCACCTTCACGGGCCTCAATGCCCCCACCGCTGCAGCTCAGAAGGAGTCGTAGGCAAACACAGTGATGTCCCTCCCACGTCCACTCTGTCGGGATCCAGCGCCGATATCAGAGCCCGCAGGAAAGTACACACAGTAAGGGGGTAAGTCACCGCAGATGGCAGAAATGCCCCTGCGCCTTCAATACTGACGACGACAAATCCTTCGAAGGACGATTAAGAAAAATATGCCAGCTGCACAACCATGCGGGGAGAATAGCAAGCCCGAACTGTTTACGGGAAAAGTTGTGCTCCTCCAATATCCTCACTGGTGTCCTTTTCACCAACCACCCGAAAGATAAACAAAACAAAAATCTAGCATTAATAAGATGCTCACAAACATTTAACAAGTGGGGAGGAGGTTAAACAAGCAGTTCGCTTGACGCTCAGCCGAGACCAAAGTAAAGCTTAAAACTAAAACCTTAAAAACTAATTTCCTTACGCTAATTTTATATACAACAAATATAACAAAAAGCAGTAACAAGGGGCTGAGAAAATAAGAAAGCAAAAAAGCAATGCCAATTACGTTAATACATGATATTCGGCTTTCGTTTTTAACAAACAGCCTTACTCGCAGGTCGAGGGAGTTGCTATGGGATCACCGTTAGGACCTGTATTTGCTAACTTTTTAATGAGTCATCTTGAAGAAAAATGTTTAAATAGTTGCCCTGATCATTTTAAACCAGCATTTTATAGAAGGTACGTTGATGATACTTTTACCCTGTTTAAACACAGTTGGAAATGTTACGAGTTTCTTGATTATATCAACACTGTTCACCCAAACGAAATTTATCATAGAAACTGAAAACAACCATTCAATAGCCTTCTTTGATGTAAAAATTACTAGGAGTGGAAAACGTTTTAATACTAGTGTATATCGCAAGAGTACTTTTACTGGATTGTGAAATAATTTTTACAGTTCGTGTTTTTATGGCTTTAAAGCTAACTCTGTCATTACGTTGGTACACAGAGCACTTAAATATACGTCTGACTGGTCTGCTTTCCATAATGAAACTGAATACCTACTAAAACGTTTTACATCTAACTCTTAGCCAAAGCAATTTGTTCTTAATATTATTAATAAAATGGTTTCTAATTACGTATCTCCACCCCCTGCTAGTTTCAACGTGCCTAAACTTAATATGTTCGCATCAATTCCCTTTATCCACACAGATAAACTACGCTTGAATATAGAAAATATTATAGAAAAAGAATTAGGTTTCCTGAGACTAACCCAAATCCCAGTAAATCCAAAAAGGATAGGTAGCCTCTTCAATTACAAAGATAAGCTGCAAGATTTTATGTTGTCCAATGTAACATATAAATATGAATGCCCAAGATGCCTTGGTACTTACATTGGCTCAACAGAGATTGTTGCAAGTCCGTTATTATAGTCACATGGGACTCAGCTATAGGACGGGATCTAGGATATCGAATCCCGAACTCTCGAGTATTCGAACATATGCCTCAAAGTATAAGATTCCTATGGAAAAAACACATTTTTCTATTTTTACCTCAACAACCCAAGCATCCTTTCTTCTAATACTTGTAAGCTTCTGTAAATAATTCATATTTTTGGATTGTACTTTTTACTTTAGTTTAATGTTTTTTAAAAGAATAAATTTTATTCCAGACTGATGATGGGCCAATGTCTTGGGGGGGGGCACGAAAACGTTCTCTTAATAAATTGATCATGTGAGCTGTTGTCTTGCTGGAACCCCTGTTGGAATGTATGGCTGTCTGCCCGTTGTTATTATAATACACACACACATATATATATATACATATATACATATATATATATTTATATATATATATATATATTATAAATATATATATATTTTATATTATTTATATATATATATATGCGTTGCTTCTTCCGGAGCTTCTTCAAACTTAATAAGAAGTTCCTCCCGTTGCACCCCCCATATCCTCACTAGGGGAGGGAGGAGGGGAGGGACTGTTACATAGTCCTACAGTTTGGGGGGGGGGGGGGGGGGGGGTGGGGGGGGGGGGATGGGGGGACAAAGCTCCTCGGGAACTTTGGAGAGAAGTTCCACAGACATATAATATAAGTATCATGCAGCACAGTCTCTCACAAGACGTTTCATGTAACCTGACGTACACAACAAATGCATTGTAATCACAAGATACATATACATAGGCCTCAGTACACTGTCTTGCCAGGTATCTACAGTACATGCAAACTCCCTCAAGTTCATATGCAAGTGAGTGAATGTTCACATCATCAACGTGATAAAAAAAAAAAGGAAACGAAAAGCAAGAGACAAAACGGGACATAAGACATTCCAACGGAACAAACATGGCCTATTGATTCAGAACTCAAAAACTGAAATTAGGATCTGTAGGTCTCATACCCTCATCTTATGAGAGAGAGAGAGAGAGAAAGAGAGAGAGAGAGTAATCCTGTAAATTTATGCTAAAAATACAGACATACACAACAACAAATACACACACACACAGTTGTCGGTATCAAGACCATTTTGGTCTCTTATCTCGGTAGCCATAAGGCTCATATATACGAATTCCAGTCTCCTCCTCCTCCTCGGCAACAACACACTAACAGGAACTGCCTCACCCAGGAGATCCTCCCAAACGAGGATTCCTACCTCAACGAGGCCACAGCAGGTGAGGATTAGTACCTCGTAAGTGATGGCCCTCCCGGTACGATGGTAAACTCCTTGGCCCACATTCTCTCTCTCTCTCTCTCTCTCTCTCTGCTTTTAAGAATGATAATAATGATGATGACAGAAAACCTTCAATAATCATACCTTAATGGGCGTAATGTCTGTCTGTCTGTCTGTCATTCAATCACGGCCAAACGGCTGGTCAGATGGGCATGAAACTTGGCAGGGTTATAGTGGGGACTCCTAACATGGTTTGTATTGGGTTTCATCAACCTACCCCCCTCGTTTGTAGGGGTGGGGGTGAGAAGGGATTCCCTGAAACGGAGCTGTTTCTCGCCGTGAAATAAGGCTGGTATTCCCGTAGTTAGTTACTTTACAAATTTTCATACATAATTTCTGTACAACTTCCCCGGAGAAAGTCGCGAATATTTCAGCTCGGACACAATAGAGGATGAAAATTATCGTCAATATCCGCAAAGATTTTTTTGAATAACTTAAATCCATCGGGACTGCCAGTGCACAAAATAAAACGCGAACGTACTGCCCGGTAATGTTGCTTCAGAATTTTGATCTCACCAATGGACATTGCAACGGAACGAGGTACACTGTTATGGAGCTAAATTCCCACGTCATCGAAGCAGTGATAGCAACAGGCCCTCATACCGGCAAACGTCTGTTCATCCCCCGGATTCCTCTGATGCCTGCGGACAACCAGTTTCCGTTCCAGTTATGGCGCAGGCAGTTTCCCATCAACCTGGCCTTCTCATTCTCTGCAAACAAGTCGCAGGGCCAGACTTTGGATCGTGTTGGTGTGTTTCTGCCGTCACCCATGTTCACGCATGGCCAACTGTATGTGGCGATGAGCAGAGCAACTGACTCTGCAACTTGAAATTAAGTTGTGGACAAACTGATAATATTGTGTACAAAGAGGTTCTGTGTAGGTATGTATAAAAATCGCCCTATTTTAATATTGACTGAACAAATAAGTACATATAAATTTTTCACTTCTGCGCCCGTATTTTATCAACCATGGTAGATGGGTAAGTTTGCTAGTAATAATAATGCTAATTCCTGAGAGAGAGAGAGAGAGAGAGAGAGAGAGAACGAGAGACTGAGAGAGAGAGAGAGGGCTCCTCCCCCACCTTGACGTGAGGGCTTCACCACCACCGAGAGGGAGGACTTAAAGATACTGTAGCAGAGAGAGGGCGGAGGGAGACTCAGTCGCTCCGAGGAAGGGCGGAGGAGGGGGAGAAGCGCAATTGATGCCAGGCCATTCATCACAGGAGGAGGAACGGAAGGGCGGGGACGCCCGGGAGGAGACCTCCCGAAGAGGAGGAGGAGTGGGAATCTGTCGGACAAATGGCGACTGGATGAGGATGTGGAGACAGAGAGAAGTATAAAGTATATATATATATATATATATATATATATATATATATATATATATATATATATATATATATATATATATATATATATATATATATATATATATATATATATATATATATATATATATATATATATATATATATATATATATATATATATATATATATATATATATATATATATATATATATATATATATATATATATATATATATATATACTATATATATATATATATATATATATATATATATATATATATATATATATATATATATATATATATATATATATATATATATATATATATATATATATATATATATATATATATATATATATATATATATATATATATATATATATATATATATATATATATATATATATATATATATATATATATATATATATATATATATATATATATATATATATATATATATATATATATATATATCGGTGTCTTGATGCACAAATAAAATAATGAAGACCACGTTTGTTCTTTGGTAGTACAACCTACAAACCGCATTGTAACTGCAATTATAGACTGTCTTAGTTGGGTATATTGTTTTGATGTCAGAGCCTACATTGGTTTCAGTCTCATCTGGTAGACACGAAACGGCGTATATACAACGACAGTGGTTATCGTTTGGGTAATTGTAAGAATACTATAGATTCTTCGTATGGGAAGGGGTGGTTGTGGGGAATATTCGCGGGCGGTGGAGAATGGGTGGGTTGTGGGGGAGGGGTTTAGTGAACGCGTGCACCGAGAAACCCCCCCCTCCCCCCACGGCACCCTTACAAGGACCCCCTTCCTCCAAATCGCATTTGTAGACCTAGAGGCTTTCGGACAGAAAGATCAATGCCATCTTGAACTTGTCAGTTCAAGAGGGCATTGGAAAGATGCCCTTATTATTATTATTATTATTATTATTATTATTATTATTATTATTATTATTATAACCATAGAGGTCTTCTTGTGGTAGAGGTGTTTTTTTTTTCTGGTTTGAAATCAACCGCAAATTCTACTTTACCTATTAGGACGAAAAGATATTGTAAATGGATGGGATGGATGTATGACGTCATCACATAAACGAACCAGCAGAATTTTCTTTTGTTCAGTTTCTCTCTCTCTCTCTCTCTCTCTCTCTCTCTTTGTGAAGGCCATGCATGCATTTCCTCTGAAGAAGCAGTTTGTTCTGTTGGTATCCCATATTCCTGTTCAGGTGCCGTTGGATCGTATGTGCTTCAGCCTTAAGCCTCCGTTTTACATCTTCTATTGTGTTGTTTAGTCCCCTCTCCTATAATTTGTATTTCTTGTTGAGTTCCTCCGTTGTTTTGTTGCTTCACCCTTACCCTTTTTTCTGCCCTCTTTCAGTTTATTCAAGTCAGACCTTATCACCATGATTTGCTTTTCCAGGCGCCTTTTCCAAGGCTGTTACCGTTTTGATTTCTGTTGGGTTGGTGTGCTGGTGGTGGTTGGTGTTCGTATTTCCATCAGTTCTGCTCATAGACCCCTATTTAAGGGGTCTATGGTTCTGCTACAAATCTTATTATTCGATTATTATTATTATTAGTACTATTATTATTACTAATACTCTTATTAAAACCTATTATTATTACTATTACTATTATTACTATTACTATTATTTACTATTACTATTACTATTATTAATATTTACTATTACTATTATTATTATTACTATGACTATTATTATTATTATTATTATTACTATGACTATAATTATTATTATTATTTTTTATTATTGTATATATTATTATTATGACTATTATTATTATGACTATTATTATTCTATTAATTACTATTACTATTATTACTATTACTAATACTATTATTACTATTACTATATTATTACTTGTTTTGTTAAAATAACTGCTGCTTCAGCACTATTATCTATAAAGAGTCTTCTCTATCTTTCTGATGACGGCTTTCTCGTTGTTGCTTAGACTGGCGAGCAACGCACCAAAGGGCATGGTCAAATTCGGTTGAGTCATTTGATTTATTATTGCTTATACAATTCTCTCTCTCTCTCTCTCTCTCTCTCTCTCTCTCTCTCTCTAACGCGACGTTTCCTCCTGATCGACAGGACATTATCAAGCGATAACTTGCTGAGGGACTGAATTCCAGTGGCGAGTCCTTCTCCTTTTATCGTGGTGTTGCGAGCTCTCCAGTGCTTTGATAATGTCCTGTCGATCAGGAGGAAACGTCGCGTTAGAGAGAGAGAGAGAGAGAGAGAGAGAGAGAGAGAGAGAGATTGTATAAGCAATAATAAATCAAATGACTCAACCGAATTTGACCATGCCCTTTGGTGCGTTGCTCGCCAGTCTAAGCAACAACGAGAAAGCCGTCATCAGAAAGATAGAGAGACTCTTTATAAGATTAATAGTGCTGAAGCAGCAGTTATTTTTAACAAAACATGTCTACGAGAGGGTCTCCTTCCGAAATATTATTATTACACTATTACTATTATTATTTATTATTAACTATTATTATTATTATATTTTATTATTATTATTATACTATTATTACTATTACATTATTATTATACTATTATATATTATTACTATTGCTATTATTATATTATATTACTATTACTATTACTATTATTACTATTATATTATTATTATATATTATTATTACTATTATAATTATTTTATTACATTATACATTATTTATTATTACTATTATACTATTATTATTATTACTATACTATTATTTTACTATACTACTACTATTATTATACTACTACTAACTATTAATATATATTATATTAATATTACTATTACTATACTATTAATATTAATATTACTATTATATTAATATTACTATTAATTACTATTTTATATTACTATTTTATTACTATTACTATTATTATTCTACTATTATTATTATTATTATCATATTTATATTATTATTATTATTATTCTATTCTATTATTACTACTAGTATTACTTATTACTATTGTATTACTTATTATTATTACTATTATTACTATTATATTACTATTATTCATTATATTATGATTACTATTATTTTTTATTACTATTACTATTACTATTATTACTATTACTACTATTATTATTATTACTATTATCTATTATTATTCTATTACTATTATTATTATTCTATTACTATACTATTATTATTATACTAATAATTAATATTACATTATATTAATATTAATTACATTACATTAAATATTATTATATTATATTACGATTACTATTACTATTCTTACTATTACTATTATTATTACTATTACTATTTTATTACCTATTATTATTAACTACTATTACATATTATTATTACTACTATTATTATTACTATTTACTATTACTATTATTATTACTATTATTAAACTATTACTATTATTACTATTATTATTACTATTATTATTATTAACTATTACTGATTACTATTACTATTATTATACTATGCTATTACTATTATATTAGACTATTATTATTATGATATTATTATTATTATATTGTATTATTACTATTACTATTATTATTATTACTATTATTATATATTACTATTATTATATTACTATTATTACTATTACATATTACTATTATTTATTACTATTATTACTATTATTACTACTATTATACTATTACTCTTACTATTATTATTATTACTATTACTATTATTATATACTACTATTACTATTACTACTTTATTTATTATTACTATACTATATTACTATTATTATTATTACGATGACTATTATTACTATTATTATTATTACTATGACTATTATTATTATTATTATTATTACTATGACTATTATTATTATTACTTATTATTATTACTATTATTATTGTTTTACTATTACTATTACTATGCTTATTATTACTATTACTATTACTATTACTATTATTACTATTACTATTACTATTATACTATTATTCTATTACTATTATTACTATTACTATTATTACTACTATTACTATTATTATTACTACTATTACTATTATTATTACTACTATTACTATTATTACTATTATTACTATTACTACTATTACTATTACTACTATTACTATTACTACTATTATTACTATTACTACTATTATTACTATTACTATTTACTACTATTACTATTACTACTATACTATTATTATTATATTATTACTATTACTATTATTATTATTACTATTATTACTATTACTATTATTATTATTACTATTATTACTATTACTATTATCATTATTATTATTATTACTATTACTATTATTACTATTATTACTATTACTATTACTATTATTACTATTACTATTACTATTATTATTACTATTACTATTATTACTATTACTATTATTATTATTACTATTACTATTACTATTTTTATTAAAAATAATGGCAGAATTCACAGAATTGATTTTGTACAATATTCTTTCAATTCTCCTTATGATTTTCCTTCTGTTTGGGGCACGCTCGGTATTATAAAGCAGCTGTCCAATGTTCATCGTGCTGTAGGTCGTCAACGGAAATTTCGGGCGGGCTGGTGTTATCAAAAGCAAAACTGGTTATCAGGGACAGGCTGGGGTCGTCAACAGGTATACAGGTGGGTTTCGTAGGTCGGGAACAGGCCGTAGTCGTCAGGGGTCTATCCGGTATTTCTTGTTATTTCTTCTTTTCTGGTTTTCAAGGCGTCTACATGTTTCGGCCACCTCGTTGGCCATCTTCGGGACGGGATCGCTGAGTGCAATGTTGTTGTTGTTGTTGTATTAAGCCCAACACTTCTTGTTGGCACGGGCCTTTCCCTTGTTCGGCCCGTAGGTGATCTGAAAAGATTCTTTAGGTACATGGTTAGTTTTTTTGAAATTGGAAATATCTCTAGTTGTAGAGATAGGAGTGGACAGGGAGGGGAAGGATGATGGTGTCAGTAAGAGAGGCCATCATGTCATATTATAGAAGAAGTTTGAATGAGTGTAAGGCTTTCGAAAAACGGAGAAGTCGGTTGCAGGTGGGTTGTCCAACCCTTTACTCCCTTGGGTCCCTGCGTGAGGATTTTAGTTGTGTAGGTAAAGTTTTTTTTGTTTAAAAGAATGATAGTGGATGATGTGGATCGAGCCTTAACAATGAGGGGATTGTGATGAGGGTGATTGATTTTATTAGTTTGATTACCTTGGTGGAGGTAGGTTGTAGAGCACCTGGGCATGCTCTTCTAAGTTTTCAATGATTGTCTTTGTGACTGTGGCAGCTGCATGCTCAGCATCTTGTGCAGGTACTGCATTTTGTGCTGCACCTCTTAGCTGTGCTGTTTCTCTGCATTCCAGCAGGTAGTGAAGGCCAAGTGGTTGCTGTGTTTCTTCTTGACAGTGTTCACATGGGTCTGACCAGTGTTTTACACAATTTCCCAGCAGGCTTTATATCCTAGCCTGAGTCTGTGGATGATCACAGCAAGTTTTCTTGGTGTGTGCCTGTCTATGGGAGGAGGCACTAGACCAGTCGATTTCTTATACCATCTGGCAGACGGCGAGTTGTTTTCTACCCACTCACGATGGTCTTTTATCAATTTTTCTTTGCAGAGTGGTTTCATTGCATTTTTGACTTGTTGCAGTGCAGGTTGTATATGTACTTGCATTCTTGTCAATGTGTTTTGTACTTTTGGCTAGCTCATCAGCTTTCTCATTGCCTGGAATTCCTATGTGACTGGGTATCCAGTTTAAGGTGACAGGTCTTCCTCTTTCGCTTGTGCTGGTGTAGCAGTGTTTTAATTCCAGCCAGCAGTGCCTTATTTTCTTAATTTTCTGTTGTTGCAGGGCTTGCATTGAGGACTTGAGTCTGTGTGGATGATTACAGGCCCTACTTCATTCTCCAGTGAGTACAGCAGTGCCTGTCTTATTGCTGTTAACTCTGTCTGCATAGTGGAGGCGTGGTTGGAGGTCCTCCAGCAGGCTGTGAAGTTTCTTGAATACTGCAGCTCCCGTAGTTTGATTCTCAGGATCTACAGTGCCATCAGTGTAGTTTGTTGTGCCCCTATGGTCTCAGTGTTTCTGATTGCTTCATAGGCTGCCGCTCTTAGCTCTTCTCTTGTGCAGTCCTCTTTTGCTCTTGGCAGGCTTGTGTATTTATATATTGCAGTGTCCTTCTTCCAGGGTGGTAGTTGTTGTGCGCCCTGTGTTGTCTGGACCTAGTTGCAGCAGTGTTTCTGCCATGCCTAGACTTTTGATGTTGTCACTTTGGTCCTTACCATAGGAACTCGAAGTTTTGAATCTGTGGGTTTGTTGGCAAGTTTCCTCTCTGCTCTTTTCTTAGAGATGGAGTCTCTTTCTGAGAGGAACATCTTGGCCATTGTGCTTACATTTCGCTGTGCAATCCTATCCTCTAGCTTTGGCAGGTTAGTTTCAAGCCTGAGGTTGCACAGTCTTGTCCATGTAGGTGCTCCTAGCATGAGTCTCATTGCATTGTTTTGAATGACCTCCAGTGATTCTTTCTGAGCCTCTGTCAGCTTATCAGAGTGGGGGCAGCATAGTCCACCAATGTTCTGGTGCAGGCTAGGTAGTACTTCCCTTTGTATGTGTTCATTTGCTCCTTCCTTCAGGGATGACATGTATCTCATGGCAGCAAGTCTTGCATTTGCTCTTTCTCTCAAGTACTTGATTTCTTCCTTGAAAGTTACTGCTGATCTATGACAAACTCCTAGGTATATGTAGCTGTCTACCCATTCTATGGGCTCAGCTCCTATTGTTAGTGGTTGCAGCGGTCTGTGGGCTTTTATTGTCATGGCCTTTGTTTTATTTATGTTTATTTTTAGGCCTAGCTCATTTGATTTATTGTTGATGTCATTGAGTGCCCTTTGCATTCTGGGTACTCTAACAGCTCCTCTTGCTACTACACACACATCATCGGCATAGATGAAGATTTCTACGCCTTCTGGAAGCTGCAGGGAGGCTATATTCTCCATTAGTATATTGAATAAAAATGGACTCAGAATTCCTCCCTGAGGGGTGCCATTTTCCAAGTCGTGGAATGTAGACATCACTCCTTGGAATTTTACTCTGGCCTGCCTTCTCAGCACGTAGTTTTTTGTCCAGGCTAGTAAGTGTCCTTGACTCCCTTCCTTACTACTGATTGTAGTATTGCTGCTGGACTGGCTAGTTCAAAAGCCTTTTCAAAATCTATGAAGCTACTGTGGCCTTCTTCTGATTTTATATAGCTGAGAACATCTGTTATGCACTGTGTAGTTCCGACTCCTTCCTGATATGCATATAGCTGCTTGTGCAGTGGACCAATCTGTACTTCATTCTATTTAGTACCATTTTTTCTCCAGTTTTCTCAATGCATGACACCAATGCGATTGGTCTTGGGTTCTCTGGATCTTTAGGTTTGGGGATTGGCTGCGTGTCTTGCTGCCGCCAGGTTGTGGTCTTGTGTGCTCTATGTGTGTTTTGTTCAGGATTCTCAGAAAGGCTGTTTCTCCTGCAGGACCCATTTTGCTGATCATGGTGTATGTTATCCTGTCTGCTCCTGGTGCTGTGTCTCTGCCAAACTTTAAAAACTGCTTTCAGTTCCTCTACTGTGTAAGGGATGTCAGTATCGTCTGTCTGTGGCAGGCCGCATCGATCTCCTCCCATCGAATCGGTGCTAGTTGATCCAAGTGCAATGGTCTGTGTCACGCTATTTATTGCATTCGGTTGGCTTGAAGAAACAGGTACCTCCCTTTTCATTGGGCAATACCTGTGACGTCACGAGCGATGTCATCAGGGGGCCCGTTGCTGGTTGGCTGTCCTCTTCGTGGGCGGAGCCTCATCCTTATTGGTGATGGTGGAGGTCCCCTCGAAGGCGCGTGCTACCAGGTCGTCCTCAGGGCGAGAGCTTGAGCCTGCGATCACCCTCAGTGTTACTAGGGACGTCCTCAGGATGAGAGCTAATGCTTCTATCATCCTCAGGATCCCTCTGGTGCGATGGTCGTTGTGGGGCGGTGTCTGCTGCTCTCCTGACGGCGGTGGGGGAGGAGGAAGGTCTCCTGTGTGATGTTCAAACTGGGCTTCTCCCTCCCGATGTGCAGCGCTTCTAAGATTCGCAAACGACGTAGATCGGGTGCCTGGTCGATAACCTCGAAGTTACCGACGATGTCGCTGCGTCGGATTCTTTTATTATGGGCAGTCCTTGCATGATTAAATACCGCTCCTTCCTGCGCGTGACAGGAGATCCTTTTGGAGAGGCGCATTGACGTCATCCCGATGTAAGTTCCGAGGCATCCTCGGATTGGGATGTGTATCTGTAAATGACGTTCGTTCCTCTTCAAGGGATCCTGCAACGGTGCGGGGTTATTTTTCATAATAAGACTGCATGTTTTTTTACTGGATATAAATATGATCAAGTTGATCTGCTTGTTGTTGTCGGTCGGGGAAACGTGATTCCTGATTATTTTCCGTAGGGCTCGCTCGTCTTCTTATACCGCCGATGGAAGGTGGCCCTTGTAGAAAAAATTAATTTTCTGCTGGGGGTTCTGGGCGGGGTTCCTGTAGGTACCCTTCTTCCATGCTCTTCCTGAAGACGTTCTGGATGCTTCGGTTGGTGTGTCCGTTGTTTACTAGGACCTGGGCTGCACGTTCCACTCCTTATGGGTGTCTGCCCATGTTGAACAATGGGAAAGAGCTCTCCTGACGTAGGCGCTGATGGTGGTGTCCTTATAGCGTTCAGGGCATTCACTCTCGCCGTTCAGACACATTCCCAGGTTCGTGGGCTTCGTAAACCCGTTGTAGCGAACGCACCCTCCTTCTGTTCAACCAGGACGTCCAGGAAGGGAAGACGGCCATCACGGCTATATTCGATGGTAAATCGTTAAACAGCTGTTGGTGTGGAAGGCTTGACGTATTTCCTCGATCTCCTCCCTCGTTCCTGCTTGGATGAAAGTGTCATCTATATATCTTACGTATATAGATGGCTTCCTAATGCTCCTAAAGACACGCTCCTCCACCATGCCCATGTAAAAGTTCGCAAACAGGACCCCGAGGGGGGATCCCATCGCTACACCATCGATTTGTAAATGCATATGGCCATGGTGGTTAATGAAGGGAGCCTTCTTGGTGCATATTTCCAGCAGAGAGCGAAGGGCGTGTTCGGGATATTCAGCGGGTCGGTGGATGGGTCTATGTAGACACGTTCAAGGATCATTTCGATGGTTTCATCTACAGGAACGTTAGTAAACAGCGACTCTACATCCATCGATGCAATACTTGCCTCCAGGGGGCGCGGATCTTAGGCTTGCAGAAACTCCGCGAAGACTTCAAAACTATGTGTGCGGGGATGTAGGGGGTGAGAATAGTATTTAGTGTTAGCAAGTGGTATTTGGCTAATGATAGGTCTTAAAGGGTTTCCATGTTTATGAGTTTTTCAACATTACCTGTAGATGTACCGAGGTTGTAAATCTCCAGAAATACTAGAGAGGTGTAAGGCGTTATGGGCTGCGTTGACATTTTCTATGATTCTATTGGCTTCGCGTTTAATGTCGTCTACGGGGTGGTTCTTAGTAATACGTCGAAACTTAGTGGTATCGGCGAGGATCTCGTCGATTTTTTGTCTATATTCGGTAGTCTTGACAAGTACTAGGGCTGCGGTCTTGTCGGCTCTCCTGACGGTGATGTCTTCGTTTTCTCTCAAGCTTTTAGCAGCATCCCACAGACGGCGATCGACGATGTCACTTTTATAAGTTCCTCGGTCTGTAAGGGCTTCTGCTAAGAGGAGAGGTTGAAGGGCGTCGGTGGTGTGTACATTCCCAAGGCTTTCTTGTTTCATTATCGTCTCCGTAAGATTTTCTTTCTCCATCCTTTTATTAAGGGACGGGGGCGAGAGATGAAGTGGCCAATTCAGGCCTTTCTTGAGTATGTCCTCTTCTTCAGGGGATGGGGTGTAGGTGGTCAAGTTAATATATTTGTCATGTTCTTGCGGCAGGCTATTTTACCTCCATTAAGGTTAACTAGTTTTTCTTGTAATGGTCTTCTGTTTCTTCAGGGCATCTTTCTCCTCCATACGTCAAGCCTTCCACACCAACAGCCGTTTACAATTTACCATCGAATATAGCCGTGATGGCCGTCTTCCCTTCCTGGACGTCCTGGTTGAACAGAAGGAGGGTGCGTTCACTACACAGGTTTACACGAAGCCCACGAACCTGGGAATGTGTCTGAACGGCGAGAGTGAATGCCCTGAACGCTATAAGGACACCACCATCAGCGCCTACGTCAGGAGAGCTCTTTCCCATTGTTCAATATGGGCAGACACCCACAAGGAGATGGAACGTGCAGCCCAGGTCCTAGTAAACAACGGACACACCAACCGAAGCATCCAGAACGTCTTCAGGAAGAGCATGGAAGAATGGTACCTACAGGAACCCCGCCCAGACCCCCAGCAGAAAATTAATTTTTTCTACAAGGGAAGGGCACCTTCCATCGCGGTATAAAGAAGACGAGCGAGCCCTACGGGAAATAATCAGGAATCACATTTCCCCGACCGACAACAACAAGCAGATCAACTTGATCATATTTTATACCAGTAAAAAAACATGCAGTCTTCTTATTATGAAAAAAATAACCCCGCACCGTTGCAGGATCCCTTGAAGAGGACGAACGTCATTTACAGATACACGTGCCCAATCCGAGGATGCCTCGGAACTTACATCGGAGGGATGACGTCAATGCGCCTCTCCAAGAGGATATCCTGTCACGCGCAGGAAGGAGCGGTATTTAATCATGCAAGGACTGCCCATAATAAAAGAATCCGACGCAGCGACATCGTCGGTAACTTCGAGGTTATCGACCAGGCACCCGATCTACGTCGTTTGCGAATCTTAGAAGCGCTGCACATCGGGAGGGAGAAGCCCAGTTTGAACATCACACAGGACACCTTCCTCCTCCCCACCGCCGTCAGGAGAGCAGCAGACACCGCCCCACAACGACCATCGCACCAGAGGGATCCTGAGGATGATAGAAGCATTAGCTCATCCTGAGGACGTCCCTAGTAACCCTGAGGGTGATCGCAGCTCAAGCTCTCGCCCTGAGGACGACCTGGTAGCACGCCCTTCGAGGGGACCTCCACCATCACCAATAAGGATGAGGCTCCGCCCACGAAGAGGACAGCCAACCAGCAACGGGTCCCCTGATGACATCGCTCGTGACGTCACAGGTATTGCCCAATGAAAAGTGAGGTACCTGTTTCTTCAAGCCAACCAAATGCAATAAATAGCGTGACACAGACCATTGCACTCAGCGATCCCGTCCCCGAAGATGGCCAAACGAGGTGGCCGAAAACATGTAGACGCCTTGAAAACCAGAAAAGAAGAAATAACAAGAAATACCGGATAGACCCTGACGACTACGGCCTGTTCCCGACCTACGAAACCCACCTGTATACCTGTGACGACCCCAGCCTGTCCCTGATAACCAGTTTTGCTTTTGATAACACCAGCCAGCCCGAAATTTCCGTTGACGACCTACAGCACGAATGAACATTGGAGGCAGCTGCTTTATAATACCAGCGTGCCAGAAAGGAAAAAAAATCATAAGGAGAATTGAAAGAATATTGTACAAAATCAATTCTGTGAATTCTGCCATTATTTTTAATAAAACACACGTTGTTTGTAAAAAAGAAGGTCTTTTTGTTTCCGCAGCGTACTATTACTATTATTAAACTATTAACTTATTATTACTAAATTACCTTATTATTACTATTATTACCACTAATATTACTATTATATTATTATTATTATTATTACTACTATTATTATTACTAACTATATCATTATTAATTACTATTACTCTATATTATTTAAAAAAATTAAAAAAAAACTATTTACTACTATTACTATTACTATCTACTATTACTATTATTACTTTATTAACTGATTATTAACTATTATTAAACTAGTTACTATTATTACTATTACTTACTATTATTATTATTACTAATTACTATTACTCTATTATTATTATTACTATTATATTACTACTAATTATTACTATTACTATTACTATTACCACTATTTTCTATTATATTAATAACTATTATTATTATTACTATTAATATTACTACTCTTATTATTATGACTTATTACCTATTACTAACTATTATTATTTATTACTATTACTAACGAGTTTATTTAGTTAATTACTATTACTACTATTATTATTATTCCTATTACTTATTATTATTACTACTTATACTATTATTTACTGAATTACTTAATTATCTGACTATTATTACTATTACTTATTATTACCTATTTCTAACTATATTATTAATACTTACTTATAACTATGTACTATTACTACTATTATTATTATTATCACTATTACACTCTATTACTATTATTATTACTATTACTATTAACTATTATGATTATACTAATTATTACTATGATTGATAACGATTATTACTATTATTATGTACTATTTATTACTATTATTATACTATTAAAAATTATTACTATTATTACTTCTTATTACTTATTATTACTAGATTATTATGACTATTATATTATTACTATTACTATTATTATTTATTACTATTATTACGCATTACTACTATTACTACTATTATTATACTATTACTATTATATTAGACTATGACTATTATCACTATTACTAGTACTATTAATTATTACGATTTATATTTACTACTATTATATTATAGTACTACCTATGATATTACTACTATACGATTAGAATTATTACTATTATATTATAGATTATTATTACTATTACTACTTATTATTACTATTATTATCTATTACTCTTATTATTAAATTCTACTATTACTATTATTATTATTACTTATTACTATTATTATTAATACTATTAGTAATTATTATTATTATTATTACTCTTATTAATTATTATTCTTTACTATTATTATCAGTTTACTATTACTACTATTATTATTCTTACTAATTTATTGACTATTACTACTATTATTATTTTAATTATTACTATTATTATTTATTACTAATTAACTATTATTATTACTATTACTACTATTTTTATTAATTACTATTAACTACTATTATTATTATTACTATTACTACTATTATTACTATTACTATTACTACGTATTATTACTATTACTACCTATTATTTACTATTACTATTACTACTATTATTACTATTACTATTTACTTACTATTACTTACTATTATTCTATTATTACTTATTACTTATTACTTATTATTACTACTTATTCCTATTACTACTTACTTAATTAGTACTAATTATTACTACTACTATTACTATTGACTATTCATTACTACTAATTACTTATTATTATTACTACCTGTTATTACTTATTACTTATTACTATTACTACTATTACTATTTTGTTAAAGCTGATGGGCAGCATCATGGGAATGATTTGATTTTATATTGGTCCTTTTCAAATTCTTCTTATTATTCTCTTCTTCATCAAGGCTGATATTTTGCTAATAGCTGGGGCCGATGTTATCATATCTTGGTTAAACGAAATGTTTGCCCTAAAAAATACTAATTTATTGTTATGATAAAACAAGTGGTTAACAAAATCTTAGTAACCACTTTTGTTATCATAACAATAAATTAGTATTTTTAGAAAAACATTTCTTTAACAAGATATGAACATCGGCCAGCTATTAGCAAAATATCAGCCCTGATGAGAGAATAAAATAAGAAGAATTGAAAAGACCATATATATAAATAAAATCAATTCCACTGATGCTGCCATCATCTTTAACAAAAACATGTTTAGAGAGGGTCTCCTACCTTCATATACTATTCTATTTATTATTAACTATTTTATTATTACCTATTATTATTATTATTACTCTTATTACTATTATTTACTATTACTATTATTATTATTACTATTACTACTATTATTATTACTATTGTTATTACTACTATTTACTATTTATTATTACTATTACTATTATTATTACTATTATTATTATTACTATATTATTACTATTACTATTATTATTATTATTATTAACTATTATTATTATTATTATTATTAACTATTATTACTATTAACTATTACTATTATTACTATTACTATTATTACTATTACTATTATTATTACTATTATTATTATTACTATTACTATTATTATTATTATTATTATATTATGACTATTACTACTATTATTATTACTATTACTATTATTACTACTATTACTAGTTTTACTACTATTACTATTTTATTACTATACTATTACTATATTACTATTTACTATTATTATTACTATTACTATTACTATTATTATTATTACTATTATTATTATTACTACTATTATTTTTATTACTATTATTATTATTTTACTATTATTATATTACTATTATTATTATTATTACTATTATTATTACTATTATTATTATTATTATTATTACTATTATTATTATTATATCATATTATCATCATTATTACTATTTATTATTATTATGTTATATCGTAAATCGTTTTCTTTCTCTTTGTTTCATGCGCCTCCTATCACTGCAGGATCACATAAGCGTGAATAATTTGCTATTGGAAAATAACGGTTCATTTATCAGGCCATTTTTTCTTACTATTTTTATCACCTTCATTTTCATTTTCATCATCATCATTGGCTCCAACGCCGTGCAATTCAAGGGCTCACCTCACCATCTTCGTGCCAGTTGTATACAGCTGGCTGTGCAATTTTTTCGAGGGTGAGACAGACAGACACACACACACAGAAAGGCAGACCGAATTTGCTTTAGTTCCCATGTGTATTTTCGAATGACAACCCTCGTATTATTATGCATTCATGTGAATATTAATTCAGTAGTTTATTGTGCGTGACAATAAACAAATGGAGAGCTAGCCACTGTTCCAGGACTTGCAAATAAATTTGAAGGAATATTGCTAGCAAATCATACGGGTAAATCTGCATATGACGCACGTCACTGAAGTCAATACACGCAAGTTCGCAAGTTCCATGCATCGAATGTATATATGTTAGAATTATCTAACTCAAATCAATTTTAAGGCAAGTCTTTATACTTCAACTTACCTGCACCATTATCCAGAACAATTTCTTCTTGGCTTCGAATTTTGATTCATTAATTAATGTTCACTTTTTATCGGCAGAAAAAAAGAACATCCGGTTCTTCTGTCCGAACAGTAACCGACAAGACGACTCTCTTGCGGATTCAAATCAGTCCAAACAACTCCGTTTTTCTTTCGCTTGTCCGAAACTCTCGAACAACGTTGAAATATAAAGACGGGAAAGCAAAACTGTTTCCTTATAAGGAATACATTTAACATTAAATTAATTCATTCAATTAGAATACAAAAAGGGGAAAGTTAAGAATTTACATTTAATATTAACAAACGGCAATCATTCAGTTTACTTTCCGTCCAAAAACGAACACCAGAAATGGGGACAAAAAGTAAGAAACAAACGAACTAGTCAATTCGACTATTCTCCCACGAATGAAATTACCATTCTCCAATCAACTATTTCTATATCTTCCCCAACCAACAAAAGAAAGTGGTTACACAAAGAACCATTTTGACAGATTAACTCGACAACAAAAGACAACCTTTATAAAACAAAACAAACCATTGTTTACAATCTACCCTCCCGAGCTAAACTTCTTATTAGGTTTCTGGAGGCAAGAGCAGTACTACGGGTAGGCCTAGTAGATATTTCATTGGGCAAAGATGTTCCAGTGTCAGGTATTTCATCTGTCTCCAACTCACTAATATTTTCTTCTTGTTCTTCAATTTGAACATATAAATTAGGATCATTAAGCTCAGAATATAATTCTAAAGGTATTAAAAAACTAACATTAATTTCACTTTCACTTTTATCAGGCTTAACAATACGAACAGTACGTACAACACCTTCGTTCACTGACTGATTCTAACCAATGGCCAATAAGTTCTAGATTTGGAAGGTAATTTAAAGAGCGACAATTTCCCCCTTTTCCCATTTTCTAGGAGGACTTACTAAATATTCAGAAAGCCACCTTTCCTTAAAGCTTTCATAAAATCCATCTCTAGTTTCCAAAGTACGAGCAAGGAGAGAAGAATACTCATCCTCCTCACCATACTCCCACTCAGGAACTTGTTCAGAATCACCAAACATTAATGAAGGAATAAATCAGCCAACCAAGAAATGATTAGGAGAAATTATATCTCTCATTTCCACAAGATCTATAAGTTAAAGGCCTATTATTCAAAATTTTCTGAATGTCAGAGAGGAAAGTGACAAATTCAGAAAATGAAGGAGTAAATCTACCAAGAGTTTTAAAAAGGCAATGCTTAATCGTTTTAATTAATCTTTCCCAAACAGCACCATACCACGCTGCATACACAGGGATAGTCTTATGAGAAATTGAAGCAACCCTAAACTTCTCCTCAAACTCAGAAGAAGTAAGTAACTGTTCAATTATATTACCAGCCTGAACAAAGGACTTGGCATTATCTGAATAAACAGCAACAGGAAAACCAAACCTATTAGAAAATCTAATAAAAGATAATATAAATTCTGAGGTTGACATAGACTGGACAACTTCCAAATGTATTGCTCTTGTATTAAAACAAGTGAAAATAATAAGAATGTACGCCTTAAATTTTTCTCCATTTTTCTCCTCAACCATAAGTGCCTGTATAATCCACAATTTAGTATGAGGCAAAAAGGGCAACTCAAATTAACCCTGGAAGATGGAAGCGAAGAAGGAGAAGGATACTTCACTGTGCTAGCATTATAACGCTTGCATACATACAATCCTTAAGGACAGACAAAACTGCTTGCCTAGCCTTCACAATCCACAAATCATGCATGCGCAAAAAACTAAGAGTGGATTGCAAACCCATATGCATAGACTTACAATGGGCAAAATAAATCAACAACCGGGTCAAATGATGCTTCTTATCCAAAAGAATAGGATTGACAATATCAAGTTTTAAAGTAATGTTTTTGTCAATCCGACCTTTAGTTCGCATTATACCATTATCATCCAGAAACAAATTAAACTGCCTAACTAAAGGTGGAACTTCAACTAAAGAATTTCTATTCTTTAGATAAGATAATTCAAGAGGAAAAGCTTCCTCTTGCATTAACCTTAGAAGGTAATTAGAAGCTGCCTCAAAAAAAAACAGGGTTATTGCTTGATTTTCCTAAACTTATACACAACAGTAAAAAAAAAAAAAAAAAAAAAAAAAAAAAATTTTTTACCTTAGAAACTACCACCTTATAAAAGTCTAGAGAAACTAGAAAACAAATTACTAATATTTACAAGAGGTTCCTTTTTAGGAAACATTACAGGAGAAATTAAGTCACCCTTCCCATTATCAGGAATACAACCCAAAAGACCCTTAGGCCGCTCGTCAGGAGAATTCAACCAAGAAGGCCCTTTGATCCAAAGACTGAAATTTTCAAGAAAATGCTTACAAGTACAAGGTTTAGTAAGTAAATCAGCCTGATTGCTAGATGAAGGAATATAAGCTAATGAAACTCTACAAAATCTATCAGAAATCCTATCTAACAGATTAGAAATTTCCTTCAACCTATTATTCACAAATGTGTTTCTCTTAGGAGCCCTATTAGTAAGAATCCAACTAAGAACTACTTGGCTATCTATAAAGAGTTATGCTTTCAATTTTAGTACAATTTAATAAATTATTTTCAAAAATAGTATCAAAACACTTCAAAGCTAATTGGGCGGCAACAAAAGTTCTAAAGCCGGGAGAGTTTTCTCCTTAATAGGGCTAACCTTAGTCTTAGCAAATATCAGGGAACTATGACCACCTTGCACAGCATACATAGCACAACCATAAGCTTCCTTCGAAGCATCTGCAAACAAAAACAGTTTGATAGGAGCATCAGTTTTATAAGTTTGTCTGGAAAAAGAAGCTTGACTAACCTCACTGTAAGAACTGCAAAATTTAGCTCCATAACTTAGCAATTTCAGCACTTGCCGTTTCATCCCAGTTCGAAACTTGCTGGCACAACTTACGAATAATAAGCTTGCCCTGCAGCATTATAGGTGCAAATATGCTAATAGGATCAAAGACAGAAGACAAAGCTGACAAAATCTGACGCTTTGAGGAAGCATCCTTGTTCAATTGCTTAACCTTTAATTGTAAGGTATCCTGGTTAGAGTCATAAATATATCCTAAAATCTTCATTTCAGAAGAAACTACCTTTTCATCTTCATCAGAGTAGATAACAAAGCAGGACAATTAGAACCCCACTCCCGTAAAGGCAACCCCCCTGAATTCATAATTTCCTTAATAGAATTGAATAATAAATGGTGCCCTGGGCTCCCTGATTAGAAGAGAGCACCAAGTTATCCATATAAAATTTGTCTTTAATCAGAGAGGCTACTTCATTCCCTCTATAACTAGACAAATGATGTTGAATAATATAATTCAATATAAAAGGAGAACTTACAAATCCAAAAATTATGGAATACCTATAAGCAACAAACTTTCCATTTATCTTTCTAAAGAAACAAATCTATTTCGATCAGACTCTAAAGATAACCTAACTTGGAGAAAAGCCCTTCACTATATCAGCTACAACTACATAATCATTATTCCTGAAATAACACAAAACCAATGACAACAAGTTGTTCATCAAATCAATACCAGGAAAAGCGGCTTCATTTAATGAAGGAGCTTTTCCCACCTTTAAACTACAATTGAATACAGGACGGATTTTAGTGGTGGCATTTTCATCATTTCTTATGACAGGACGATGAGGAATGAATACTTGGCCTGCGGCTCTATTTTTAACAGGCTCAATAATGCCAAGCTCCTCCTGTCTATCAAAAACTTCCTCATATTTAGAGGCTATATTCTGATCTTCTAATTAGAGTAAATCCGCTCGGCAACTGCCAATGAAATCTTTAAATTGTTAGGGACTTTTTCAATTAAATCCTTTTTCCATGGTAACTGAACTTGATAATGTCCATCATGAAAAGAAATTGATTTAACAAATTCAGCAACTTGTTGGTCTTCATAAGGAAGTGAATTTTCATCTTTAATCCCAATCGATTCTAAGTTATAGAAATTGTCGAGTCCATACTCGACACAAGAATCAGGAAAGATATCATTCAATGGATCGAACTTATAGCCTACTGGATTAACTGCAAAATTTACTAATAATTTATGTTTTCCAAGTTGCTTAGGAGGAACAAATTCCAGAAGTCTAATCTTATCAGGCTCAGAAGTCTGTTTAATCTCCAAATTAAGGGAAGAATTATAAAAAAAACTCTAGATTCTCTGTTACATTCAGGTACATATTTAATCTCCTTATTAGGAATAAACCTAACAGATTCAGCTTTACCATTACCTCTTTGTCTAATTTCCAAGATTTTATTACTATCAATTATAGGACAAGACTACCTCTCTTATTGGTTTACCTCTAACATAAGGTTCATAAGAATCTATTCTCTCATAAAAAAAAAAGCTTCCTTTGTGAAAGATCAACAAAATTGACTACTGTACCAAATGGAATAACCCCATTTGCCAACTTAATTACTCTAACCTTAATGATTAAATAAACTCTACCAGAGTCTAAATCTAACTGACTAAATTCCTGAAGGATATCATTCCCTAGGATACCTAATATATTTACAATTTCAGAATTCCTTCCTGGGTAATTATTACATACAGAATAACCTGCAGATTCCAAATTTTTAACTACAGAAGGCAACATAGGAATTTAGAGGGAAAGATTAAAATTTTCCAATGCAAAAAAAAAGACAACTAGACTTTATCCCACAAGGCATTGTTAAATCAGCTACCAAATGAAATCTCTCACTAACTCTAGCTGGCAACCCAAAAGAAGAAACTAACCTAGATAAAGGAGCACCACAATAATCTCCTAATTACAATCAACAATTTGTTTATTAATAAACACTAAACTGGGCTCCAGTGTCTAATAGAAAACAACATTTAAAAGAATTCCTACCCCTACCAACTTTGAGTGTAATGAAGGGAACAAATATTTCAGACCCTGATTGACAACTTAATACTTTTTTACCAAATCCTTAATAGCACGAGGACACATTGCTCCATGATGTTCAGATTTATTGCAAGAAAAACATTTATAAGGTAACAATGATTTATTTCCCGGACATTCCGAGGCCCTATGCCTATCAATCAAGCATTTAATGCATAAAGTTAGTTCTTCAGCTCTATTCTTCCTAGCTTGCAAAGTATCAAACCTAGTACATTTAGAAGAGTTATAACCTGTTTCTTTACAAAATTTACATCTACCAGAAGATAAAGGTTTACTGGTAAATTGAACTTTATTAGAGTCATTACTAGCAGTAGATTATTACAATACTTTGATTGTTGGAAATTACGGTCTTTACCTTCATATTTAACTTTAGGTTTGCACCAGAATTTTCATTATGACCTAAACTAAGGCGTGCAATAATACTCTGATAATTATCTAACAACTGGTTAAAATTAGGATAAGAAGATCCTGTGTTCTAGAGAGTTCTATCAAAACATTTCTAGGAAGTTTCCTATTTACAATTTTGCTAATTAGCAATAGAGCAGCCGAATCGACTTCAATCAGATCTATACCAAGTCCCTTCAAGTCAATGAATTTATTATTCAAAGATCTAACCAAAGATTCTACTTCACTAAGAGATTTCCCTTCAGAAGTGTTCAAAACTTCACCTATTACTTGATCAATTATGTTGTCTTCATCAGAAAATTAAGATCTAATTGTTTAAAAGCCAAATCAAAACCCTCATCATTTACTGTAATGTTTTCTACTATACTTAACGCTTCACCTAACAAATAACCCTTTAAATAAATAAACCTTTTAGCATTAGTTTAAGTTAGGCATACGAGCCAAAGCATTATTAAAAGCCTTCTTAAAGTTAAAATAGGCAATGGATTAACTGCATTGTTTTCAAACTTCTGAATCTGAATAGGAGGGAGAGGTAATTTTACAATTTTACTAGAACCATTTTGAGGAGTATTCTTACCTCCAAACAAATTATCAAATTTTACTCTAAATTCTGACAGAGTTTTCTGTATTTCATAATGATAATCTCTTGCTGCTTGCATAATACTATCTAGTTCATCTTCAGCAGCAATTTCACAAATGCTTGCATCAAAATTCTCAACTATTACTAAATTAGCATAAACAAATTTTATGAATAAATTCTTGTAACAAATGACTATTAATTTGATCATCTTTTATAGAGTCAACCTTCTTAACATCAAGAGTTATTAAACCCTTAACATAAGCCCTCTTTTTAATTAACTTTTTTATTTCAGAATCAGTCATCTTGAACAATGTTATTAACCAATACTAAACTACCCAAAGAAAAATCTAAACTTAACTTAATCAAGTCAATGCAAAGGAAGTTATCATCAATTACTTCATAATGAAAAAATACAGCATACTATGCTAACAGCAAATTTAGGCTAGCCTACCTCAAACTTTATCAATAATAATTTAGATTACACTTAACATCAGCTAGGCTAATCAACAGGTTATTTAAATGAAAAGGTTACTAACTTAACCTAAACTTAATCTAAACTTAAATTAATACAAGTATAAATAAGGACCAATACTGCTCCTTTCCTTATAAGGAATAACAACAGTATACAAAAAATCCTAACATTACAAAACCCAGATGAGCCAAGAGAAAAAAAATATACTTGACACTAGAACAGCTAAACTAACTTAACCTAGGCCTTTGCTCATACTAAAAGTCAGCCATTCTCCGAGCCAACTTCACATTTCCATCAATATTGAGGTGTACTCCATCCCTGGCATAAAGGCGTGGGTCAGAAAATCCCTTAACCCCTTTCATTAGAAACAAACTATCCTTGCCCTTCCATTTGTTCAACCACTTATTGAATTTATTAGATTTAGCCTTAAAATCCTGCCGCAACGCATCAAAACTTTCACAGTGGTTAAAAAAGAACCTATCCTCTATTTGGGCAAAAATTAGTTTAGCCTCAGGACACAACTTCTTCAGCAATTCAGCAAAGGCCTCACAACAGTGCTCTACTTTCCATACCTCCGCAGTACTGTGGATAGCATCCAAATCATTGCTGCCCAAGAACACAAAGATACGACTAGGCCTAGACCTCCTAGGTTAGCGAAATACCACTACGTCATCCTTGAGGTTTTCAAAGGTTGCGCCCCCTTTACAGATGTAATTAAACCCGTCACATTCTCTTAGGCTCAACTCGGACAACCTCCGCACCCAGCTATGCCAAATAACAAATGTCATAGCCAAAAAAAACAAAACAACAAGACGAAAAGTAAACTGAAATCTTACGGAGTAAAAAAGTACAAAATTCGAATATGTTAGAATTATCTAACTCAAATCAATTTTAAGGCAAGTCTTTATACTTCAACTTACCTGCACCATTATCCAGAACAATTTCTTCTTGGCTTCGAATTTTGATTCATTAATTAATTCACTTTTTATCGGCAGAAAAAAAGAACACCCGTTCTTCTGTCCGACAGGTACCACAAGACTACTCTCCTTGTCGGATCAAAAACAGTCAACAACTCAGTTTTCTTTGAAATATAAAGACGGGAAAGCAAAACTGTTTCCTTATAAGGAATACATTTAACATTGAATTAATTCATTCAATTAGAATACAAAAAGGGGAAAGTTAAGAATTTACATTTAATATTAACAAACGGCAATCATTCAGTTTACTTTCTGTCCACAAACGAACACCAGAGATGGGGACAAAAAAAGTAAGAAACAAACGAACTAGTCAATTCGACTATTCTCCCACGAATGAAATTACCATTCTCCAATCAACTATTTCTATATATATATGATGCATGAGGCATGTATCGAATCTTCGAGATGAACGGCTCTAAATGTCAGTAAGGCGAATGCAAGAATCACGGATGCGAGACAAAATATGTTTACAGTCAGTAAATATTGGAACGCAAAATTTATACATTTACATTGAGTATTGTGCATATGAAGCAACATTACATCTGGGAAGGGAACAAAATGGAAAATAATCAACAAAGCATAGTCGTAATAACTATAGCATTGCTCTACTAACATTTCGTAAAAATCCGTACACCTCTCCAAATGATCTTGCTAACAAAAAGGCTACGAAAAACCTTTGTTGCAACATAAATATATCTTCCTGTACTGAGTCATTAAGAGGGAAAACCCAAGTTGCTAAGGTGACCTAGTTGAAAAAATAAAAAATAAATAAAAAACTACGTCAAGCAATCCAGTCAACAGCAACTCACGAAAATTTGACAAATCAAAAACTAGATTTTAATAAAAACATCGATGTCATTTTACTTTGATAAAGAAACGTCATTGCCAATGAAAAAATAAATTTAACGATAAACAAATGACAGTTAAAGGCAAGAGAGAACTCAATAAACAATACTGTAACAGAAAAGCACTGGCATACGACCCAAGGTAGGCATTAGATTCTCTGCTGCTTAAGAGACACTTTCTCTAGAACTGCAAACTCATTTCATCGATTCCAACCCATAGGGGAGAGCAGCGTTCTACTACCTAATCCGTCCAGGGTTGCTCAGTCTTACCTTGTCCCTTGACCCTGACCCCTGGGCTTTGATGGCAACAACCTACCTTCTCTCAACAACGCCCCCCTCCCTCACCCAAGCCCCACCCCAACCCCATACATATCTCCATAATCTGGCGTCGTTGAATAGTGAAAATGGCTCAGAATACTGAAATACATACATAGGTTTTGAAAAAATAGACTATATAAAAGGAAAATAATAGTTACACTAGCAGGAGCAAAACCATTTCTCCTATGAATAATAATAATAATAATAATAATAATAATAATAATAATAATAATAATAATAATAATAATAATAATAATAATAATAAATTTTAACCCCCACTCGAGCAATCATACCCATCACGAATTTTCTCTTTAACTGGAATCTTTGGTGTAATTCCATGCCTCTTCTAACTGATTCATTTGACCTAATTAGTTACGTCTGTAGTCGATGGTACATTTCATCATCATCCTAAAGAGAAAGTTCACTGACATTTCCACCGCGATTTCTTTTCTGAGACTTTCTTTCTAAGCTTTCTAACTCATCGATGGGGTGGCTCAGGACGGGTGTTATTAACCTACGGCACTTATCAAGTGTTTTGGGGTGAGTTTTAATTAAGACTTAACAACATACTCTAGGAAATGGGTATTTCTTCAATGTATCAACGGGTTCATGAGATAAAAGCTTGGACACTTTCTAAAGTGGATGAGAAACATACCAAAGGTTATCAAAGGCATAATATTTATCAAAAATAATAAAAAGTAACCGACATAAAACACGATACAATTGAGTCCTCACTCTCGCGCTCTTCACAGCCCCACCTGCAACAGAAAGAAAAAGGAAAATGAAGTGGAAAGATGGCAATCAACGAAGAATTTGAAAAATATTATTGGAACAAAAATATTTTTCTGTTGACAAGAAAATATTCAATGTCCGATGAAGGATAGGCTTAAGAATTGCCAATGTCTTGTGCCAGTGCTTATAGATACCTGCGTTAAAAAAGATAACTGCTTACCTTTCTTAGATATCAAGATAACAAGAGATAATAATAAGTTAATACTTCTGTCTATAGGAAACACACCTCCACAGGAATGGGGGAATAATTTTTATAGTTCGTGCTTCAACAATTTTAAATTAAATGCCATCTCCACTTTGGTCTTTAGAGCACTCAGGCATGCTTCTGATTGGAAATCTTTCCACACTGAAATTGAATTTTACAAGATTATTTTTTAATTAACTCGTACCCTACGGAGGTATTTTATAAAATGGTAAACAAATTACTTAACTTGAACTTCACGGAAAATACCCCTTCCTTTGATGTACCAAAACTACCCATATACGCCACTGTTCCATATTTTTTCAAAAATAAATTAGGAGACCGTATCAAGAAAATTATTGAAAGAGAGTTCGGAAGTCTCAAAATTAATTTAATACCTATTAATCCTCTCAAAATAGGCTCACTTCTTAGTCATAAAGAGAATTTGCAACCGTTTATGCGATCCAATATTATTTACAAATTTACTTGCTTGGGGTGTCCCGGTACTTACGTTGGATCGACGAAACGCTAGTTGCAGGTTCGATATTCTAGTCATTTGGGAGTGAGCTACAGAACTGGTCAGAGGATAACCAACCCTGAAGTTTCTAATATAAGAAGTCATGCAGCTCTCTGTAAAATTGAAATTAACAAAAAACATTTTTCGATAATTGACAATACCCAGCATAGCCAATATATAACGACACTTGAGTCTTTACATATCAAGCACCTCGTTCCTTCCCTCAATTCTAGTCAATCCTCTACTCAGCTTTTCTTGGCGTAGTCGAGATCTGGGCAAAACGACGGTCCTACAGCCATTCCTTCTTGTCCTTCGCTTATTAAAGTTAATATTCCTTTTTAATCCTAAATTCTTCAATTTTAATGTCACCTTGTAAATAATGTTAGTATTTTAGCTTTTAAAAAAACAAAAAAATTTTATGAAAACTTTAGTATTTTATGCTTTCCTTTTAAAATAGCATGTAAACTTTAATTATATTTTTTATAAATGTGAATTGATTTTACATTACAGACTGATGATGTGTCAGGATGACACGAAACGTATCTCATAATAAACTCCTTAACTGATCTTCTGAGTTTCGGTAACCCTCTGATGTCTACATGTTCGCACCTTTTGATATATATATATATATATATATATATATATAATATATATATATATATATATATATATATATATATATAAGATTTTTTGCCACGAAGGAAAAAAAAATGAAAAAAGTGAGATAGCCAAGTACTTTCGGTCCTGTTCGGACCCTTTACTGAGGCAAACTGATTTTACAGAGAACAACATAGTCAAAAGAAGGCTTAATATACAAACTGACACTACAAGATTAGCCATAAGGGCGATTTTCACTCTACAGAAAGGAGGAGCCGCCTGAGGCTAGCCACACCTTGAAGGATACACGCAGTAAACAAGTGATTCTTCCAGAAAACAGTACATTTTGAAAAAACACGGGAGCATATACAATTTAATATCATGAATTTTTACACAAATTTTCCCCCAAAAAATTATTATTAATGAAAAGATGAAAGAAAATATAAATATATATATATCGAGCAAGAGAAAGAGGGAGAGAGAATATCGAACCAGAGAGAGAGAGAAAAAATTTGTGTAAAAATTCATGATGTAAATTGTAAATACTCCCGTGTTTATTTATACATAGCATCACGTTTTATATACTTCGTGATCAAGTTATTCATATATATATATATATATATATATATATATATATATATATATATATATATATATGTATGTATATATGTATGTATGTATGTATGTATGTATGTAGTATGTATGTATACACATAGCCTGTGTGTTTTTTTGAAAACCTACGCAGATATGAAGTTCATCCAAAGCCAACTCACAGAGGAGCCGAGATTTGCTGACATCTGCGGAATAAGTGTTCCTTTCTCCTCTCGTTGCCAGACAGACCTTTTAAAGGGATCATTAATTCTATATCCCGCCTCTCTCTCTTTTCCGAGATGTTTCCCTGTCGGCGATTTTCCTCTAAATAACAATCAGGATTTATTTCGAAAAGTTTACTTTACTTCGTTTCAGTCATCTGCTTTCAGCAACTTGGATCACTTTGTGGAGAGGTGACCCGCTCGAGTTTTTTCCAATGATCTCGGTCATTTTCCACTGCGGTAAATAAGCAATGCAAGTTAATAATACAGCAGCTATCGCAAATTATAGAATCACAGGACATGACCGATTAAATAATTAGGAAAAACAGAATGAGGCTGCTATCATGAACGATCATTTCTACAATATTGCAAGATACTTTAATGAAAATGCAGGTCGTCTTTTGTTTACACCAGAAACTTATGTCCATTTCTTGGCCGTTTGCCAATATAAAACCCGTATTGCTCTACAACTCACAGTCGCCAGTTCATGAATATCTGACAAACTTGGAATATGACATCTGTAGGCTTTGTCTGACATGTCAATCCGTTCCTAACAGATGCAATTCCCATACGGCATTTTAAGAGTAAATATTGTAAACACATAAATTAATGCAAACTCGTCGATAACAAAAGAGGTGGGCGTCTCCAGCTGTGAAAACTCTGATATCGATGAGATGTTGGTATACTTTTTGAAAATGATCTTTTAGTTCAACACAAACGAAACTGGATTCGTCTGGATAAGTTAATAAGGGCTATTGAGAGAGAGAAGAGAGAGCGAGGAGAGGAGCGAGAGAGAGAGAGAGAGATAGGAGAGAGAAGAGACATTATGATTTCCTTCCTCGGTCAATATACGTATACCCCACCTGAGTAAGCAAATATGTGTCAAAGAGAGAGAGAGAGAGAGAATTTCACGTACACACAGAAAGAAAGGAGTAGAAGATTCCTGTACAAAGACCAACAGTGATAAGAGAAAGTTCCACAGCAACTTTAACTGACATTTCATGAATCAGTGGTGCCTTTCCAAGACGTTCATCCAGAGACGTTTCTCGCTTTTATCGCCACTTCATCTTCCCTATTTACGATCTCACTCGTCGGTCGTGATGCCTTTTCCTACCTCCGCATCCTTTCTATAAAACGTTAGTTTTTGATTTGTTGCTATAAATTTTCCTTGTTCCAGCACTAGCTTTGCTCTTAAGAAAGACTCATGAAGTTCCATACAGTTCTTTGGTATATGATTTAGCTTTGAAATCATTTTTTTCTTATTAGAATTTCCTTCAAAGAACATTCACTGGACGTTCTTTAATATCTTCGGAAACGATTTAGTCTTTAACTGGAAAGACTCATTATAAGTTACTACCGGATTTATTAGCAGAGACCTAAAATAAAAGTAATGAATTCCACAGTGCAGAATTCGAAGACATCAACACCTGAATGAAGACTTACACTTGATGACCGATGGTTTAATTTTCTTGCCTGTAATAATGATTGTACTATTAACTTGTATAGTGTAAAATTAACAATTACTAACACGGGCAATATTTCCTTTGTTCTTGTCACAATTAACTCAAGTAACAAACATCAGGATACGAAGGGTTTTATGAGATGCGTCTCCAACGTTCTGCTGAATGAAGAATGACATCTTACATTTGCTGAATTATCAACAAAATGTCATTATTAACAAGAGCTGTATTACTGGTGTTTTTGTGCCTGTTACCTGCATAATGACAGCAAGCAGGTTACCAACATGAGAGTATTCAAGCATTCACAATACACCCAGACCACCAAAAACCGCTAAGAAATCTCACCTGACACACCACCTCTCTCTCTCTCTCTCTCTCTCTCTGGTCTATATCTCTCTCTCTCTCTCTCCTCCTTTGCATAGGATTTGACCGTGAACATCTCATACGTCAGTTTGTATTCATTCCTCCTGATCAGAATCACAGCGACTTTGAGAACTTCTCGTTTCAGAACTTCCTGTTTCATACCAAAGTTTGAATCTCTCTCTCTCTCTCTCTCTCTCTCTCTCTCTCTCTCTCTCTCTCTCTCTCTCTGACACACATTTGCTTATCTCGGGTGTATTGACCGAGGAAGAAAATCATGTTTGTTCTCTCTGTCTCTCTCTCTTTTGCTTATTTCAGGTTGTATATATTGGAAAATATTGGAAACCTCACAGTTTCTCTCATTACATATCAGGATTATGTAAGGAACTTAATCGATTGATATTTTTAACCAACCCCAAATACGGCCTTTGAAATATTAACTCGCATGAGGCGGTACTTAATCCTTTCTCAAACGTCTAACTGCTTAGGGATTCGAGAAAAAAAAATTCAGGAAAATGAAAGAGGTTTATAGCAATATATAAGAAATAAATCAGTTGCATATCTGCTCATACATCTAAAGATTTCTATGACAACGAACGCATGCGAATTACCAAGTCAAAGTTGATCCATTGAGTCTATGCAACAATTCTAGGCTCCAGCAACTAGTTGTGTTCCCAAATCACTCACTACAAACTGCGGTAAACCATACTTGATCAAAGGTATGTAGAGTGAATGATCTTAAAAATTCCTTGACTGACAAATCCAAGCATAATTCCAAATTAATGGCCCTTGTGTACATACAGCTGATACACAGAATCCAAACCTACACCTTATCACCTTGCAGCTTTACAAAATATGGTCGAAAATAATCAATATATACATAACTGAAGGGAATCGGGGAAGGATCCATTCTAAATTCCCGGTAAGGAGACTGATTTAATCGAATGGTATGTTCCTTGTACCTTTTACAGATGACACAAACTTTCACTGATCTTTTAACAGCTGAAAAACAGTGAGGTATCCAGAAGACAGAATAATAACCAGCATGCTTGAGTTTTACATGAAGACTCCTGATTATCAACTCTGTCAAGGTACTTTTATTAAACAGCAGGATTGGGAAGCATCCTCTCTGTTTACTCTTCCACCTATCAAACTTGCTTTTGACTCTGAGTATTCCATCTTGATCTGGGTAAACATTCAACTGTCTTACCAAATTCGGTATATCCTTAAGGAGTCTAGAATCGGATGCAAAATACTAAAAAATATTTGGAAATTTAAATTTTTGTTCCTTCAATATGATCATCTTGAGAGCTTTCACATAAAAACCTGTATAATCAAAGTCTATGGGAACATTGAGCTTTCTAGCTGTAACTACAGTCTTCCACTTGGCAAAACATCGAGCAACCATAGCATGCACTTTAACCAGGTGAGAGAAACTGGAGTATCTGTCTGGAGAAACTAGATGCTCAGTAACCTCATCATTCCCAAGGTCTTGTGCACAAAAATTATTTACAGCCTTCCCTTCTTTTAAGTCAAAGGTCGCCCTAGGATTAGGAACTGTAATTTTTAAAATATCTTGACTGACAACAGGCTGGTTGATATAAAGTTGAGGGCCAGAAAAATAGTTTGTATTGATTAGTTGTTTATAGGACAAAGTTCTAGTGATGCAGTCTCCAGGATTGGCAGTTCCAGAAATGAAAGTAAAGTTAACTGGAAATGTTTCACATAACTTATCTATTTGTTGTAGTCTATTAAGGACAAATACAGACCTTTTCTGCATCTTATCAAGTTTGTAGGAATATGAATTGATCCATGAAAGAGCTACCAAACTATCAGAGTACAAGTCCAAACTTACTATGCTAATTGGGACTAGACAATCAGACCCTCCCAATTCCTTATATAAATCAATCAACAATTCTACTCCCAAACAAATGGCTTGCAACTCCAGGGAAGGGATGGATTTACTATTAGACTGTCTGTTTATCAGTCTGTTTTTGGCCAACAAAAAATTTGTTTGACCGGTATCAATGTTCTCTATATACAGAACAGCTCCATATATCATACTGCTGGCATCTACACAAGCAAGAAGTCTGCACTGTCCATCTCTTTCACCAACAAATCTTTTAACAACTATTTCAGAAGTTGAATTAGCTTGCCTTGCAATGCATTTCCATTCTTTTAACCATTCTGTTGATAAAGGGTCATCCCACCCTAAAGACTTATCACATTGTAAACCATGCATAAATAGCCTTGCCCTATTGAATAGTGGACCATTGATATTATACAAATCAAAGTTAGAAGCAATGGACTTGAGAATGGACTGCTTAGTATCTGCAGAAGCTTCCAAAACTATAGGAAGAGTTGAAAGAACATCCAACTCCCTATTCCATTTCAAACCTAAAAGTTTAACCTCTGTCAGTGTGTTCTGACCTAAGTCAGAGTCAATGACTTCTTGAAGTGACCCATCATTGGTGACAATTTGTTGTAATTCCATTCTACAAGCAGCAAATAGGCCCATTCCAAGGTACCAGAATCTTTGCAGGTATATGCACCATTATCCATATAGAACAACTGATAAAGCAGCTTTTTCATATTTTTTACCTCTGGAGCATCATCATCAACATCCAAAACCAGTATCTTATAAAGACTCAACATCAAAATTGTGGGGCTGCATCTTAGACCAAAACTCAACCTTAGATTCTTATAACCAACCAAAGAAAAATCTTTCTTCTTCACGCTTCTAAACCAAAGAAACAGTAATTTGTTTTGATCTGAAGGTCTAAGTGCTATCTGATTGAAAGCTTTTTTTATATCAAAGCAAAATATCTTTGAACCAAATGTAAGTGAAGTAAGGCTGAACTTAACTTTTGGTTCAATGACGGTCCTGGATGAATTGCCTGATTATGGCTTACTGTCATGGGCTTTGTTGGCTCTGCTTCAAAGATGTTTGATAGAAACACTACTCTGCACTTTGTGGTTTCTCGATCAAGTTTAAACACCCAGTGGGGTAAAAAAACTGTATTCAGGATGTTCCGTTAGGTAATATTCAAGGTTTAGTATCTTTTTCAATTATTCCTTGACTTTCTTGTTCTTTAATGACTTCATCCATAAGTTTTAAATGCATCTCCTTTTTGCAAAAGCTTCTTTAAGTTCGACCTTAAGACTGCTTCAGCTAGTCTATAGTTTCTACCAAGCAAGTGAGACACTTTGCTGTTCCATAGCAAAGGCATTGATATTCTTCCGTCCTCATTAACAATGGCATTGTTAAGTGCATATCTTACTAGAGAATTATTGAGTTCCACAGAAGTCTCATTCTCATCTTTATCATAATTAAGGATCCTTTGGCAGTCACCTTCTAACATTTGCTTTGTTGCCCTTTGTAGTGCTTGTTCATTAATGCCACCTTGCCTCATTTAGAACTAAAACATTTGCTTCAACAACCATTTCCTCATGCTCAAAATCAACCTCATCATTAAATTTACCTAATTCGAGGCCAACAAAACCAAGCGAGCTTACATCCAATGTGCAACAACAGATTGATAAGTGGTTGAAGATTCAATAGCATTTAAATCACGAGGCAATGTAAATTTTGTAACATTGTGTTAACATTACCAAGCAGCATCACTCCAAATGAAGTTTGGTGAAAACACTACACTGAAGGAATACCTTGGCCAAACCTAATTGTTGATGCCATAGTGCAGTGAGCAGAATTAGTGCCTAGGATGAAATCTATACCATTTAGCTCATCACCATTATCTAGCAACTGTTTATCTGCAAGGGTGTTGCCCTTAGCAGTAAAATGGCTAGCTACCTGGACAAAGGTGGTAACTTCAAATTTATATTGATATAAGGTACACATAAGGCTTCGACCTTATAAACTTCCTGACCAAATTTTAAATTAAATTCCACAACCTTTGTATTATAGGATTTATAGAGAGTTAAAACATTAACCATAAGGGCTCACATTTCTCCTCAAAACCTTTAAAGGAATCTTCTTGACTACTCTATCAGAATAAAATAAAATTACACTGACAACCAGAGTCTTGCAAACCTCTTATTTGGGTATGGTCGTCCAACTGATAAGTAAAAGTTGGTAGAGCAGAATTTATTATTTATTACCATAGCACTGAAGAGCATCCATGGAAAATACTACACCTGTGGAGACCTTGTCAGATTTGTCGTTAACCAAACTTGAGCTCTTATTAAATCCTTTAACATTAATTTTATCTCCTTTTGGGGAATCTTTATTCTTAATGCAGAGAAACGTGAAATGCAACCATGACAGCCTCTGCATTTCTTATGAAATCTAAACTTGCACAATCCTGTAGAATGAGAGGACTGCCACACTTTAAGCAACCTTCTATCTCTTTCAGTTTATCCACCTTTGCCTTATTACTATCATAAACTGAGCACTTGAAAATTTGGTGATCATCAGTTTCCCTACATGAGAACATAAAAAAGCATTTCACCTTAGTAGCTGCATATTAACATTCACATTAGAGGCTAGATTAACAGCCTCTGAAGTTTTGGGAAATTTTTTAAACTTTAGTATCAATTTTCTGTAATGCCATTGCTTAGCGTTCACATGCTTCAAAAATATTATCATTAATTTCTGTAAGAGAGGGCCTCGATTATGGTAATATTTACTAACTGAGATTGGAAGGTGCCGTTCATGCCATTCCAAAAGAAGTGATTCAAAAAAAAATCGTCCACTTCTATTTTCAACAACTTAACAGATTCCATGAAATTTTTCATCTGGACCAACATAAGCAAATGGATCGGTCTTGTAAGGCAATTTCATATCTGTCAACTGTTTTATTAATGTAAACTTCTGAAACATAGGGGATACTAAAGCAGACCTTAAAATTAATTTTGCATCTTCATATGTCTGTTTGTCTGTTTCCAGTGAATTGAGTAGTATGGATGCACGACCTTACAGTTGCTGCTTCAACAACAATAATTTATCTCTCTGGGTATACTTGAAGGTTTTGATAACCTCTTCAAATTCTGAGAGAAATTTCTCAATATTTTCACCTTCTTCACTTTTTAAATGCTGGTAAAGGTTCTGTAGGATTTTTTAAAAGCTTCTTGCTTCTCCAATTAAGAATGAGAAGGAAACTGATCCTTTATCGTTTCAAGAGTTGCAAATAAGTAATTTATCTTATCAGAATAGCTCTCGCAAGCTTCTAACTCATTATTCAGTTTTGTCTCATCTTCCTCTTGTGCCCATAAAATCTTCATTTTAGAATCATAAATCTTCATGTCTGCAGCAAATCCATGAAATTTAGAGACAAGTGAACGCCGGTCAACATCAGACCCTAATTTAAACTCCTCTTTTCTATTAACATTCTTAGTCACTTGACTGCGGATGTACTTCCGAGAATTTATCAAAAGCGATAATTCTGACATTTTTATTGGTTGTTATTTAATACAATACTTCAGACAATCACAGATCAATTTAAAGAGATGATCTAAACCAACAGAGTTTAAATGTGTGGGTCTCTATATAAAACCTTCTATTATCTAATCTACCCAGACCCTACTCTCAACAACAAATAATTCTTGAAAGCCAACTTGTTAATAAATTTATTGAGGTAATGCCTCTTAACTTGAAATCTTCCATGCAAGGGGTATCAAACCAATTTGCTCCTTTCATAAAATCGGAGTTCAATTTGAGATTTGAGCTGCAATAATACATGATCTTGGTAATCTAGATCTCAGAACCTTGTAAAATTCTCTACAATTATTCTTTACCACTGGACAATCAAAACGAGACTTTAAATCATTCCCTCCTAAGTGTACCACCAAATAATCGGGGTTATATGTGAACAAGTCTTCTAGGAGAGCTAGATTATTCAGGAAATAAGAAAATGTAGCACCGGGGAAAACCAAGAAACTGAACATCAAAGGATGCCGATTCAGTTTCAATTACAGAATTATTCAAATCTCTAACATAAGAGTGTCCAAGGATTGACAGCCTCATGACAATACCAAGACAAAATTAAACCAGCCAAGTTAAAGGACAGTTTCAATTATAAACAAAATGAAAATACCTATAAAATTGAATATTCTCTGACTTTCGTTATTCTCTCTGTCAACCCTACACTCAACGAGACCAACCAGCAACCAAATTTCTTACTCGAACCCACGTTGGGCGCCATCTTGAAATAAGTACGATGGAAGGAATAAAACAAGACTGTTAAAACAGCTGGCTTTAATGAAAGTTTATACTTCCATCCTAAAATATAAATTTTGACAACTTGTGAGCTAGTTGCTGGTTGGCTTGTTGTTGAAAGAAGGAATTACCTGTGTCAGAAGTAACTATAGGTATGCCGTCTTCCTTCTTTATCCCCCACCATTATTCAAGAAACCCTGAGGATATAAATGAAATTTTATTCTAAATGTAAAGGACAAATTTTTTAGATCACCTAGTAACTCAAGCAATAAACTTAATAATAGTCAGCAAGGCTTAGAATTTAGATTTTGAGCCAATGAAGTAAAAGATTATTTGCCGTCGACAATACTAAATGTGACTATCGCTAACCACAACAGGCCTAACGACCTGGACACTTCGACTTAAAGATAACATTTGGCCAATAATCTAACGCAAAGGTGCCTAAAAATGCTAACAACTTTATGGGGTAACGCCAAGTTATAGAAGTGATAAATTATGAGTACTGAAAAAGCAGCATCCAGGGCTTATTTGTTGGGAATCGAGCAAGGGAATAATTATCCAAGATAAATAAATTGACAGGGAATCACTTTTAGAAAACCAGCATAATTTTCGCAATGACGTACCTTATCAATACCATTCCTCTGAAATTCGGTAACGATAGTGTCGATGTTAAAACACATATGGCTGGTCTCATCTTGCGCAGGGTGGCGGAGAAAATCGAGGGTGTATTACCCCTCCATTATACGGTCTTGACGAACTAACATTAATTAGGGTTTTTATTCCAAATGACTTGCGTCAAGTAAGAAGGTCTTCTTCCAACTGCTTTATTCCAACTGCCTTTTTCCGCCGGCAATGGTTTCTTCAAAACTTCGTAATACTGCGAAAGAGCAAGACCACCAGCAGATAGTTCCGAAAGAGTGGTTAGGTAGTTTACACTTGAAAGGATTTACCGTCAAAACGAAAAACAATATGCTTTGTTTACCCTCAAGTGCAAACAGCCATTAATACTAATTCACAATTAACATAAATTATCACTGGGTAACATATATATATATATATATATATATATATATATATATATATATATATATATATATATAATATAATATATATGTGTATATTTATATATATAATATATAATATATATATATATATATATATATTATATATATATATATATATATAATATACACAAATATATATTTTCTTTTTTTTTTTTATTACTCAAAACTAATGGAAACTACTTATACTGGAGAGCAGCAGCATTGAAGTCTCCAGGTATATGGAGACTTCAATGCTGCTCTCCAGTAAGTAGTTATATCTATATGACGTCAAAATACACATGCCCAGACATGTGTTCACTTCGAAATAGGCATGCACTAAACATATGTTCACTTCAAAATAAGCATTTCACTAAACATGTGTTCACTTCAAAATAAGTATTTCACTAAACATGTGTTCACTTCAAAATAAGCATTTCACTAAACGTGTGTTCACTTTCAAATAGGCATGCAATAAACATGTGGTCACTTCCAATTAGACATGCATTAAACATGTGTTCAATGCAAAATAGATATGCACTAAACATGCAGTCAACTTCAAAAATAGACATGCACTAAACATGTGTTCATTTCCAAAACCTCATGTGACCATGACCTGGAAGAGAAGACCTCTCAGAGCCTTGCTAAGAAGGACTGATGACCTTTGGAGAAAAGATCAACAACACCACAAATGAAGGAGAAACTTCCCCTCAAGGAAAGATACAACGGACACTGAGGAAGAAGATCTTTCTTTCTTCAGCTCCACAGGGGCCATTATGGTCTTTCCTACTCCCCTCCCCCCCACCACACACAATGCTGCCCCCTGAGTGAGCATAATAAACACAGGCCCCTTAATGAGCATACTAAACGCAGGCCACTGAATGAGCATACTAAAAGCAGGCCACTGAATGAGCATAATAAACACAGGGCCCTGAATAAGCATAATAAACACAGGCCCCTAATTGAGCATAATAAACACAGGCCCCTAATGAGCATAACAAATGGAGGCCCTGAATGAGCATAACAAAACACAGGCCCCTAATTGAGCATAATAAATGCAGGCCCCTGAACGAGCATAATAAACACAGGGCCACTGAATGAGCATGATAAATAATAAATATCTTGGAACATTTTCCTGATAACCAAAGTCTCTTAGCAAGAGTCTGAATGGGACGGAATGGGACATTTTATCTGGGTGGTGGGGGGTGTGGGGGGGAGTCTTGGCCAGTGTCAGCATTCAACGGTTAAAGGTTTGAGGGTGGTGGTGGTGGGGGGGGGGGGGGGGGGTGGGGGGGGGGGGGGGGGGGACAGGCCATGGCCTAGGCCCATCCCAGAAACCTAGCTGCCTATAAATCAGAGGGCCCACTAAGGTCATCGGCCTAGGGCCCCACACACCCTCAATCCGGCCCTGGTGTTCAAGAATGGTTCTGGATTAAGAGAGGCGGGAAGAGGGGTCACAGATGGGTTGATAGAGAGACCTTACAGACCTTACAGACCTTACATCTTGTTCGGGTTGCCCCAGGTCCCTCAGTGTGAGGCACCTCTAATGTCACCAGAGAGTTGCTAGTGCATCTTACCGGTAGTGAAGAGAGAGAGAGAGAGACGAGAGGATGACCGAGAGAGAGAGAGAGAGAGAGATGGTTCAATACAGAAACGCTTGTAGCTAAAAAACTGTCGACAATCTTCATCAGAGATTATCTCAAAAGTTTAACCTTCCACTTTTGATTAAAACTGCAAAACAAAATCAACACCATTATACTGAAAATGCCGAGAGAGAGAGAGAGAGAGAGAGAGAGAGAGAGAGAGAGAGAGAGAGAGAATTATGGATGTCTTGTGTTTTTCCCAAAAGATGTAAGCACTTCAAAACCAGCCACAGAAACACTTACCTACCTAAGAAGTAAACTCGAATGATGCGACATCTTCTATCTAAGCGACGTCTCCTCTAAGGAGGAGAGACTAATTAAAACAAGTCTTCGAAACATCCTCATCCTTGTAACTCCTCTTTAGGCATCAGCAGCAACAGATTAATTATGTGAAAAAGACACATCCAAATAGATACAAATAAGAACAAACGTAATCAATACGAGGCTGGATTATTATTAGAGCAGGAAACACAAACAAGCAGATGATTCAGAAAACAATGGCTGTGCTGTGTTACCCTACAAGTAAGACAATCCTTATTAGGAAATTAAATATGGCCTGACCTTTGTCAGCAATCTACCCCAGTAACGATAACGTCATTACATTTTTTGAAATATTAACCCATAAAATAAAATAAAATAAAAACACACACACTCACGACTAATATCGCAAGTTAACAAGTTCGAGAAGAACGTATATTTGAAATTTCTTCTTGTGGAAGAAGGAAGGAACAAGGAAATTTCCTCATAGTATGAACGTAATAGCCAATGATGGTTTTTAGACCAACCTAGAGAGAGAGAGAGAGAGAGAGAGGAGAGAGAGAGAGAGAGAGAGAGAGCACCATACTTAAGCCTATGTGCAAACGGTAGTACTACTTCAACTTTTCATATTTGGTATGAGTACAAAAGTGAATGAAATCAGTTGCAATAAAA
>NC_087218.1:5408037-5445537 GCF_015104395.2 Macrobrachium nipponense
GAAAGAAAGTCAATATAAATTAAATATATACCTTTGATAAGACCTTAAAAAAACAACAGTATGTAAAAATAAATTGGAAGGAGAAGACAAGTAACTACAAAGATGATGTAGCGGGGGTTAGACATAATCAATTGCAATAATTGTCGAGACAGATATGTGGGGGAATCAGGTAGGGGAATAAGGACTAGAGTCCCCAAGAACATAGAAGGGCAGTACAGCTTAACTCTCAGGGGAGTGCTATAGCTAGACATTGTTGGGAAAATGACCATAGGATGGATTTCAAAACAGTAGGCTTATATACAAAAGCAACAAATTAGTCACAGGAGGGTAGTAGAAGGTGCGCTTATCAGAGAGATCAAAGTAATTGAAGGAAACAAAGGTTTTACCTCAGAAGATCCCATAAGCCGAGCTTTGATATTAAAAGAAGCTAAGATTGACCCTGCTGACCTGGAGATTAGGTTTCCTGCCCAACAGACTTACGGTGACCACACCCTTACCACAAGGGTGAATCCCATTGACCATCAGCTCAGGATATCAGAGCGACAAGAGGGGATTGGCAACTCTCAGAAAACCGAACAGCCATCGCATAAATGACAGCACAACGAGAAAGTTCCAGAAGACTGCTGGGCCTTGACCCAGGCTAACATCCCAACATCTCTTGAGAATGGGCCACAGAACAAGGGCCTGAAAGTACTCGAGTGTGGAGTTAAAACTAAATGTAAATACTTAGAAGTAAACAAGTTACAAATTGAATTTGTGGGTTTCTTTTTCAATCTTCAGAAAGAAAACTGAAAGTTAGTTTTTGTTTGGTTCATTATTATTATTATTATTATTATTATTATTATTATTATTATTATTATTAAGTTTGATTCCATATCGTCGTCACCAGTAGACCTAAGTCAGCTCTGGCGAGAGGAAGGCCATTTGGGGGTCTAGCTTTTTTAGTTCATGAGGAGATCTCTCCGTATGTCAGGAAAATACCCACAAGAGATGAACGCTTTTTATGTATAGATATTAGTCTGGGTGGTAGCACGATAAGGGTTATCAATTGTTATATGCCCTATTATAACGGTTCTAATACTGAGGAATACTTAAATAAATTAGGGAAAATGAAATGTCTATTTGAAGAACATCAGAATGATCATGTTATTGCTGTAAGGGATTTTAACGCTCACATTTCATCAGAATTTGGTGCAGAATTATTTGGGTGGTGTGATGAATACGACTGACTGTGCAGCCGACATCACCTCATTACCACAGGATACCCATACGTGGGTAAGGCGATGCTACGGGTCACACGAGGTGGCTGGACCATGTCGTGTGCCCTGACTCCCTCTTGAGTGCACTTCGATGTTTTAAAGTTTTTTACGAGGAGATAGGCTCAGACCACAAGCCTCTGGGTTTTAAACTTTGTGTACAAGATTTTTCAGCATACATAGTAGCAGGGACCAATAATCGCAGAATAACTTACGAGGTTAGAAATAATGATGAATATAAAGTTCGAAGCGAGAAGTCACTAAAAGAAATAGAGCTTCCAGTTGAGGCAATTGTCTGTAGAACGGGGGGATGCAGAGACAGAAACCGTGTATTTCTAATTGAAACATTTGCTGTCGATCTTGTTGAGGCATTAATTAAGAGTGGAGATACAAAAAATACCGGGGAGGTACATAAAAGTCATGGAATACCAGGCTGGAATGAAAACGTCAAATTACACCACGTTACAGCCAGACAAAAGTATTTATTATGGAAGGAAATGGGAATGCCGAGATCGGGTGTGCAAATACGATAAGATGGTCCAGTCTAAACGAAATTTTAAAAAGGCACTCAAAGTCTGCAAGAAGACGGTAAACAAAAACAACAAAGGAAAAAAAATCGCTAGAGATATGAGCAGGAGAAATCCTTGGAAAACAATAAACAAAATAAGAAAGAAAACTACCAAACTACCGGTTAGTATTGATGGAATAAAGGGAGAGTCAAACATAGCAGAAGGTTGGAAGAATCATTATGCTCATATTATGGAAGGTACGAACCATCCACAAATGTCTTTGTCGATGGAAAATGAAGATGAAGAAAGCACCATACCAATTGTTTCCGTTAAAGACGTTCAAGATGCTTTAAAATCCCTTTTGTTAAATAGTGCCCCGGGCCTGGATGGAATCACAGGGAATCACTTACGATGTGCCCATCCAACTCTGTATGGGCATCTGTCACTTTTGTTCACTTGTTTGTTCAGGCATCATTTCGTATAAAAAAATCTGACAGAAATAAAAATTCTGAATTTAGTTAAGGATTACCATAAGTCTCTCTCTGATAAGAATAACTATCGTCCAATAGCCCTTGCCTCTATTATATCTAAGCTATTAGAACGCATCATCCTACAAAGATGCAAAGACTTGTTAACAACTTCGGATAATCAATTTGCTTATAAAACTAAACACAGCACTGATATGGCCCTTTTTCTTTTTAAACAAACATGCCAGTTTTATACGTCAAAAAACACTCCCAGTTTTTGTATGCGCAATGGATATGTCCAAGGCTTTTGATAGAGTGTGTCATGAAAGATTATTTCAAATTTTAAAGAGATGACGTGTGCCATTTTACATTATAGCACTGCTACAGTACTGGTACAAAACTCTGGACTTTAGTGTAATGTGGGGCAATAGTCTTTCCTCTCCTTTTAAACCCAGTTGTGGTATTAGACAGGGTAGTGTTCTATCAACACTTCTGTTTGCCGTATATGTGGATGACTTAAGTACAAAGGTCTTCAGCAGGGAAGGTGGTTGCACAGTGGGAGAGGTTAAGGTGAATCATATCTTTTATGCAGATGATATAATACTTTTAGCCCCATCTTTAAAAGCGTTGCAAATACTCATAGATAAAAGTATGGAATATTTGAAGTATCATTATCTTGAAACCAATCCTGACAAGACCAAAGTTCTTGTTATAAAGCCCAGGAATTTCATGTCATTTAGTGAACCGTCACTCTATATTAATGACGTCTGGTTGGAAGTCGTTAAGTCATGTAAATATCTCGGCATGAATATTAATGACAATCTGAAGGACGATGACCATATTGCATCACTCTATCGAGGGCAATGCTTGCGAGGCAATATGTTGCTAAGGAACTTTCATATGTGCAATGATGAGGCAAAAGTGCATTTGTTCAGATCTTTCTGTACTTCCCTGTATTGTATGCCTCTGGCAATGAAATGTGGAAAAACCCGGAAACCTACGAAAACTTAAGGTATGTTATAATGACTCTTTTACTATGAGATTCAGGGCCTCTGTAACACGTTTTTTGGACTTTGCTCCTTATCAAAGCATCGGATGTAGCTGAAAGTTGACATATGTATATTGTACAACCACACACAAATTTTGTCACCATTATCAATAACCTAAACCCGATAGTTTTGATTTTTATAGAGTAAAAATTATCTAGCCGACGCCATGGCCAATGATAACGAGCCAAGAGTCGAAAAACATTCATTACGTAAGCAAGGTAAACACACCGTTTTATGAAATGTTGCCCCGCCCATCCACTAGACAGAAACCCATTCACCTTATTCCATCGGCTCTGAAACCCATATTAGTCAAGAATGGCTAACAGGATTTGGAATTGTCCCCGTGGTTGCAAAACTGCATTTGTCTTACGACTTACGACTTACAACTTTATACAGTCAAGAAAAAGCCCGCGGCCATACTTACTGTAGCCTGAATAGGTAATTATTCAGTTTATAGTTTAAATCCAATGTTTATGGTCTGATTTGTATTTAGCGTAACGTGATTGTAATACTTGTAATGTCATTCAGGATTTTGAACATTTCCATTAACTATTCACTATGCCACCAGAGAGGGGGAAAGAGAGATTGTATGTAAACAGTCTTTATATAACTATTTTTGTTAAATAAAGATTTTTATCCAAAGTAAATACAAGCTTATATGTGCTAAAATCTCCAGCAGACCAACGAATCATCCGATTTAATTTTTTCTTCTTCTTTAGGCCGTACGACCGTGTTGGATATAAAGACTTTATGAATGACAGAACGATACATAGAAGTGGGTGGGGTATCTGTGCTAGCGTAGTAATACTACTGTAGCAGTAGTGCCGCCGCAACAGTAGTAATAGCTGGGATTCTTGAGGATCATTTAGCACTTCTTGCAACTACTCGAGAAATGAGTTTTTATAGCCAGAAGTTAAATTTTCTAATCCAACAATGCCCATGATAGCCTTCAGTGTTATCCTGAATTATAACGGGGCCTAAGTGGGTGGAGCCTCATGTAGTCATCATTCTGACGATAATTATTGGTGAAGCTTTAAGCCAAAATACGGTACCGGCTATTTTTTTTTTTTAGTAAATAGGTAGATAGCCAATAAGTAAAAATTGCTTGACATTGGATATAGCAGTTATCAAATCAAGCTTGACTACTATGTTTTTTAAAATTACCAACAATTCCCTACATCTTGTCAATCTGAGTGTGACATATAGACTGTAATTTCTTAGGACACTTATTTTGGGAGTTAGACTAATAATCGAAGTGGTTTTGTATTTATTAACATATTTTGTTGGTTTGTTCATTATGACAATTATCAATGGAGTGGATTCAGAGTTCATAAAGGTGTACTGCTTTGCTTGTATTTAAATTTCTGTCATTGTTGCCAGAGGTATAGCCTTCGTTACGTATAGCCAATCATGCATCGAGAAAGAGGGAAGAAATACTGTCATAAGTTACGTAACGAGTGCGTTCGGAACCTTTTCTCTGAGTAAGTTGGCCCGTATTCAAAAATAGTCACTTTTACATCATAAGTACCAAATTTATTCAACCTACATAATGCAGAATACAGTCAAAATTTATGTGTAGATATAATGTGTATTCTGAATAAGCGTTATATTTATGAAATGTATAGATAAAAAGTTATTGCGAAAAAACCGTGTTACAGAAGCCCTGAATCTCATAGTAGGTACCTGATGGGAATAGAAAGGTTTTCGAGAGTAAGTGGACACTTTTGTTTTCTTTAGGAATACCCACATTTGATGAATTAGTGAGAAAAGGTATTATAAGCTTGTTTCAAAGAGCAAAGAGTTCAAAAAACCACGTAATTTGTGCAATTTTTAACAGTGATAGTTTTAAAAAATCATTAGTTCTTAAAGAGTGGTCTAAACACATTTTCTGTGTTTAGACCTTTTGTTTTATTACTAATATATTTGTATATAAATATTAATTTTATCGTAATATTTTGTATATGGCTCTACAGCTGAAATAAAGAATTTGAATTTGAATTTGAATTGTTATTATTATAACCATAGAGGTCCTCTTGTGGTAGAGGTGTTTTTTTCTGGTTGAAATCAACCACAAATTTTACTTTACTTATTAGGACGATAAGATATCGTAAATGGATGGATGGATGGATGACGTCATCACATAAACGAACCAGCAGAATTTTCTTTTGTTCAGAGTTTCTCTCTCTCTCTCTCTCTCTCTCTCTCTCTCTCTCTCTCTCTCTCTCTCTGTGAAGGCCATGCATGCACTTCCTTGCTGAAGAAGCAGTTTGTTATGTTGGTATCCCTTATTCCTGTTCAGGTACCGTTGGATCTTATGTGCTTTGACCTTAAGCCTCTGTTTTACATCTTCTATTGTGTTGTTTAGTCCCGTCTCCTGTAATTTGTATTTCTCGTTGAGTTCCTCCCTTGTTTTCTTGCTTCTTGGCTTTTTTTCTCCCATCTCTTTCAGTTTACTCAAGTCAGACCTTATCACCATGATTTGCTTTTCCAGGCGCCTTTTCCACGGCGGTTGCTGTTTTAGTTTCAGTTGAGTTGGTTGTGCTGGTGGTGTTGGTGTTCGTATCTCCATCAGTTCTTCTTCTTCTTTATTATTATTATTATTATTATTATTATTATTATTATTATTATTATTATTATTATTATTATATCGTAAATAATTTTCTTTCTCTTTGCAGGCGCCTCCTATCACTGCAGGATCACAAAAGCGTCAATAATTTGCTATTGGAAAATAACGGTTCAATTATCAGGTCATTTTTTCTTACTATTTTTATCACCATCATTTTCATCATCATCATTGGCTCCAACGCCGTGCAACTCAAAGGGCCTCACCATCTTCGTGCAATTTTTTCGGGGGTCAGACAGACAGACAGACAAGACACACAGACAGGCAGACCGAATTTGCTTTAGTTCCCATGTGTATTTTCGAATGACAACCCTCGTATTATTATGCATTCGTATGAATATTAATTAGGTAGTTTATTGTGCGTGACAATGTTCCAGAACTTGCAAATAAATTTGAAGGAATATTGCTAGTAAATCTACGGGTAAATTGCATATGACGCACGTCACTGAAGTCAATACACGCAAGTTCCATGCATCGAATGTATATATGATGCATGAGGCATGTATCGAATTTGCGAGATGAACGGCCTCCAAATGTCAGTAAGGCGAATGCAAGAATCACGGATGCGAGACAAAATATGTTTACAGTCAGTAAAAATTGGAATGCAGATTTATACCATTTACCATTGAGTATTGTGCTTACGAAGCAAAATTACATCTGGGAAGGGCAAAATGGAACATAATCAACAAAGCATAGTTGTAATAACTATAGCATTGCTCTACTAACATTTCGTAAAAATCCGTACACCTCTCCAAATGATCTTGTTAACAAAAAGGCATACGAAAAACCATTGTTGCAGCATAAATATATCTTCCTGTTCTGAGTCATTAAGAGGGAAAACCCAAGTTGCCAAAGTGACCTAGAAAAAAAAAAAAAAACTACGTCAAGCAATCCAGCCAACAGCAACTCACGAAAATTTGACAAATTAAATAACTAGATTTTAATAAAAACATCGATGTCATTTTAACTTTGATAAAGAAACGTCATTGCCAATGAAAAAACAAATTTAACGACAAACAAATAACAGTTAAAGGCAAGAGAGAACTCAATAAACAATACTGTAACAGAAAAGCACTGGCATACGACCCAAGGTAGGCATTAGATTCTCTGCTGCTTAAGAGACTCTTTCTCTAGAACTGCAAACTCAGTTTCATCCGATTCCAACCCATAGGAGAGAGCAGCGTTCTACTACCTAATCCGTCAGGGTTGCTCAGTCTACCTGTCCCTTGACCTGACCCCTGGGCTTTGATGGCACAACCTACCTTCTCTCAACAACGCCCCCCCCCCATCACCAAGCCCCACCCCAACCCCATACATATCTCCATAATCTGGCGTCGTTGAATAGTGAAAATGGCTCAGAATACTGAAATACATACGTAGGTTTTGAAAAAATAGACTCTATAAAAGGAAAATAATAGTTACACTAGCAGGACAAAACCATTTCAATCCTATGAATAATAATAATAATATAATAATAATAATAATAATAATAATAATAATAATATATAATAATAATAATAATAATAAGAATATAATAATAATAATAAGGACACGATCAGGAAAGAATATATGCAGAGATCAAGGCGATACTCAAGTCAAAAACTCAACGCCGGAAATATGATAAAAGCCATAAACACATGGGCAGTGCCAGTAATCAGATACAGCGCAGGAATAGTGGAATGGACGAAGGCAGAACTCCGCAGCATGATCAGAAAAAACCAGGAAACATATGACAATACACAAAGCACTACACCCAGAGCAAATACGGAGAGACTATACATAACACGAAAGGAAGGAGGGAGAGGACTACTAAGTATAGAGGACTGCGTCAACATCGAAAACAGAGCACTGGGGCAATATCTGAAAACCAGTGAAGACGAGTGGCTAAAGAGTGCATGGGAAGAAGGACTAATAAAAGTAGACGAAGACCCAGAAAATATACAGAGCACAGGAGAAAGACAGAAAGACAGAGGACTGGCACAACAAACCAATGCACGGACAATACATGAGACAGACTAAAGAACTAGCCAGCGATGACAATTGGCAATGGCTACAGAGGGGAGAGCTAAAGAAGGAAACTGAAGGAATGAATAAACAGCGGCACAACGATCAGGCCATAAGAACCAGATATGTTCAAAGTATGATAGACGGAAATAACATCTCTCCCATATGTAGGAAGTGCAATACGAAAAATGAAACCATAAACCACATAGCAAGTGAATGCCCGGCACTTGCACAGAACCAGTACAAAAAGAGGCATGATTCAGTGGCAAAAGCCCTCCACTGGAGCCTGTGCAAGAAACACCAGCTACCTTGCAATAATAAGTGGTACGAGCACCAACCTGAAGGAGTGATAGAAAAAACGATCAGGCAAAGATCCTCTGGGACTATGGTATCAGAACGGATAGGGTGATACGTGCAAACAGACCAGACGTGACGTTGATTGACAAAGTCAAGAAAGAAAAAGTATCATCATTGATGTCGCAATACCATGGGACACCAGAGTTGAAGAGAAAGAAGAGGGAAAAAATGGAGATAGTAATCAAGATCTGAAAATAGAAAATAAGAAGGATATGGGATATGCCAGTGGAAATCGTACCCATAATCATAGGAGCACTAGGCACGATCCCAAGATCCCTGAAAAGGAATCTGGAAAAACTAGAGGCTGAAGTAGCTCCGGGCTCATGCAGAAGAGTGTGATCCTAGAAACGGCACACATAGTAAGAAAAGTGATGGACTCCTAAGGAGGCAGGATGCAACCCGGAACCCCACACTATAAATACCACCCAGTCGAATTGGAGGACTGTGATAGAGCAAAAAAAAAAAAAAAAAAAAAAAAAAAAAAAAAAATAATAATAATAATAATAAATTTTAACCCCCACTCGAGCAATCATACCCATCACGAATTTTCTCTTTAACTGGAATCTTTGGTGTAATTCCATGCCTCTTCTAACTGATTTAATTTGACCCAATTTAGTTAATGTCCGTAGTCGATGGTACATTTCATCATCATCTTAGAGAAAATTCACCGACATTTCCACCGCGATTCTTTTCTGAGACTTTTCTTTCTAAGCTTTCTAACTCATCGATGGCTCAGGACGGGTGTTGTTAACCTACGGCACTTATCAAGTGTTTTGGGGTGAGTTTTAACTAAGACTTAACAACATACTCTAGGAAATGGGTATTTCTTCAATGTATCAACGGGTTCATGAGATAAAAGCTTGGACACTTTCTAAGGTGGATGAGAAACATACTAAAGGTTATCAAAGGCATAATATTTATCAAAAATAATAAAAAGTAACTGACATAAAACACGATAACAATTTAATCCTCACTCTCGCGCTCTTCACAGCCCCACTGCAACAGAAAGAAAAAAGGAAAAAAATGAAGTGGTAAAGATGGCCAATCAACGAAGAATTTGAAAAATATTATTGGAACAAAAATATTTTTCTGTTGACAAGAAAATATTCAATGTCCGATGAAGGATAGGCTTCAGATTTGCGTAAATGTTTTATGCATACATACACACAACCACCATACATAAACCATATATATACATACATACATACACGCAATATATATATGTATATATATATATATATATATATATATATATATATATATATATATGTATGTATGTATACACATAGAATGTGTGTTTTTTGAAAACCTACGCAGACATGAAATTCATCCAAAGCCAAACTCACAGAGGAGCCAAGATTTGCTGACATCTGCGGAATAAGTTTTCCTTTCGCCTCTCGTTGCCAGACAGACCTTTTAAAGGGAGCATTCATTCTTTATCCCGCGTCTCTCTCTCTTTTCCGAGATGTTTCCCTGTCGGCGATTTTCCTCTATATAACAATCAGGATTTATTTCGAAAAGTTTACTTTGACGTTTGTTTCAATCATCTGGCTTTCTGCAACTTGGATCACCTTTGTGGAAAGATGGTACACACCCGCTCACGGGGGGGGGGGGGGGGGGTTTTTATTTTTTCCCATGATCTCGGTCATTTTCCACTGCGGTAAATAAGCAATGCAAGTTAATAATACAGCAGTTATCGCAAATTATAGAATCACAGGACATGACCGATTAGATAATTAGGAGAAACAGAATGAGGCTGCTATCATGAACGATCATTTCTACAATGTTGCAAGATACTTGAATGAAAATGCAGGTCGTCTTTTGTTTAAAACAGAAACTTATGTCCATTTCTAGGCCGTTCGCTAATATAAAACCCGTATTGCTCTACAACTCACAGTCACCAGTTCATGAATATCTGACAAACTTGGAATATAACATCTGTAGGCTTTGCCTGACATGTCAAGCCGTTCCTAACAGATGCAATTCCCATACGGCATTTTAAGAGTAAATATTGTAAACTCTAAACATAAATTAATGCAAACTCGTCGATAACAAAAGAGGTGGGCGTCGCCAGCTGTGAAAACTCTGATATCGATGAGATGTGGGAATATTTTTTGAAAATGATCTTTTAATTCAACACAACGAAACTGGATTAGTCTGGATAAGTTAATAAGCCTATTGAGAGAGAGAGAGAGAGAGAGAGAGAGAGAGAGAGAGAGAGAGAGAGAGACACATGATGATTTCCTTCCTCGGTCAATATACGTATACCACCTGAGATAAGCAAATATGTGTCAAAGAGAGAGAGAGAGAGAGAGAATTTCACGTACACACAGAAAGAAAGGAGTAGAAGATTCCTATACAAAGACCAACAGTGATAAGAGAAAGTCCCACAGCAACTTCAACTGACATTCCATGAATCAGTGGTGCCTTTCCAAGACGTTCATCCAGAGACGATTCTCGCTTTTATCGCCACTTCATCATCTTCCCTATTTACGATCTCACTCGTCGGTCGTGATGCCTTTTCCTACCTCCGCATCCCCAGCATCCTTTCCATAAAACGTTTGTTTTGGATTTGTTGCTATAAATTTTCCTTGTTCCAGGACTAGCTTTGCTCTTAAGAAAGACTCATGAAGTTCCATACAGTCCTTTCGAATGAATTCATTCGTTTTATTGACAACTGATGACGGAAACCGACATATTTCTATGTTTTCAATTCACTGTTATATGAAGTAGCTTTGAAATAATTTTTTTCTTATTAGAATTTCCTGCAAAGAACATTCACTGGACGTTCTTTAATATCTTCGGAAACGATTTAGTCTTTAACTGGAAAGACTCATTATAAGTTACAACAGGACTTATTAGCAGAGACCTAAAAAAATAGTCATGAATTCCACAGTTCAGAATACAAAGACATCAACACCTGAAAAAGACTTATACTTGATGACCGATGGTTTAATTTTCTTGGCTGTAATGAAGGATTGTACTATTAACTTGTATAGTGTACAATTAACAATTACTAACACGGACAATATTTCCTTTGTTCTTGTCACAATTAACTCAAGTAACAAACATCAGGATACGACGGGTTTTATGAGATGCGTCGCCAACGTTCTGCTGAATGAAGAATGACATCTTACATTTGCTGAATTATCAACAAAATGTCATTATCAACAAGAGCTGTATTTTCTGGTGTTTTGTGCCTCTTTCTGCATAATGACAGCAAGCAGATTACCAACATGAGAGTATTCAAGCATTCACAATATCACCCAGACACCAAAACTGCTATGAAATCTCACCTGACACCACTTTCTCTCTCTCTCTCTCTCTCTCTCTCTCTCTCTCTCTCTCTCTCTGACACACATTTGCTTATCCCGGGTGGTATATATTGACCGAGGAAGAAAATCATGTTTGTTCTCTCTTTTGCTTATTTCAGGTTGTATATATTGGAAACCTCACAGTTTCTCTCATTAGTTACTTCGTTACATATCAGGAATTATGTAAGGAACTTAATCGATTGATATTTTTAACCAACCCCAAATACGGCCTTTGAAATATTAACTCGCATGAGGCGGTACTTAATCCTTTCTCAAACGTCTAACTGCTTAGGGATTCGAGAAAAAAAATTCAGGAAAATGAAAGAGGTTTATAGCAATATATAAGAAATAAATCAGTTGCATATCTGCTCATACATCTAAAGATTTCTATGACAACGAACGCATGCGAATTCCCAAGTCAAAGTTGATCCATTGAGTCTATGCAACAATTCTAGGCTCCAGCAACTAGTTGTGTTCCCAAATCACTCACTACAAACTGCGGTAAACCATACTTGATCAAAGGTATGTAGAGTGAATGATCTTAAAAATTCCTTGACTGACAAATCCAAGCATAATTTCAAATTAATGGCCCTTGTGTACATACAGCAGATACACAGAATCCAAACCTTCACCTTATCACCTTGCAGCTTTACAAAATATGGTCCAAAATAATCAATATATACATAACTGAAGGGAATCGGGGAAGGATCCATTCTAAATTCCCAGTAAGGAGACTAATTTAATCGAATGGTATGTTCCTTGTACCTTTTACAGATGACAAACTTTTACTGATCTTTTAACAGCTGAAAACAGGTATCCAGAACTTCTTACGAAGTTCATTCAAGACAGAATAATAACCAGCACACTTGAGTTTTACATGAAGACTCCTGATTATCAACTCTGTCAAGGTACTTTTATTAAACAGCAGGATTGAGAAGCATCCTCTCTGTTTACTCTTCCACCTATCAAACTTCGCTTTTGACTCTGAGTATTCCATCTTGATCTGGGTAAAAATAAAACATTCAACTGTCCTTACCAAATTCGGTATATCCTTAAGGAGTCTAGAATCGGATGCAAAATACTAAAAAAATATTTGGAAATTTAAAATTTTTGTTCCTTCAATATGATCATCTTAAGAAGCTTTCACATAAAAACCTGTATAATCAAAGTCTATGGGAACATTGAGCTTTCTAGCTGTAACTACAGTCTTCCATTTGGCAAAAACATCGAGCAACCATAGCATGCACTTTAACCAGGTGAGAGAAACTGGAGTATCTGTCTGGAGAAACTAGATGCTCAGTAACTTCATCATTCCCAAGGTCTTGTGCACAAAAATTATTTACAGCCTTCACTTCTTTTAAGTCAAAGGTCGCCCTAGGATTAGGAACTGTAATTTTTAAAATATCTTGACTGACAACAGGCTGGTTTTGATATAAAGTGAGGGCCACCAAGAAAAATAGTTTGTATTGATTAGTGTTTATAGGACAAAGTTCAGTGATGCAGTCTCCAGGATTGGCAGTTAAAACCAGAAATGAAAGTAAAGTTAACTGGAATGTCTTCACATAACTATCTATTTGTTGTAGTCTATTAAGGACAAATACAAACCTTTACTGCATACTTATCAAGTTTGTAGGAATATGAATTGATCCATAAAAGAGCTACCAAACTATCAGAGTACAAGTCCAAACTTACTATGCTAATTGGGACTACAAAATCAGACCCTCCCAATTCCTTATATAAATCAATCAACAATTCTACTCCCAAACAAATGGCTTGCAACTCCAGGGAAGGGATGGATTTACTATTAGACGTCTGTTTATCAGTCTGTTTTCGGCCAACAAAAAATTGTTTGACCGGTATCAATGTTCTCTATATACAGAACACAGCTCCCATATTCATACTGCTGGCATCTACACAAGCAAGAAGTCTGCGCTGTCCATCTGTTTCACCAACAAATCTTTTAACAACTATTTCAGGAGTTGAATTAGGTTGCCTTGCAATGCATTTCCATTCTTTTAACCTCTCTGCTGATAAAGGGTCATCCCATCCTAAAGACTTATCACATTGTAAACCATGCATAAATAGCCTTGCCCTATTGAATATTGGACCATTGATATTATACAAATCAAAGTTAGAAGCAATGGACTTCAGATTGGACTGCTTAGTATCTGCAGAAGCTTCCCAACTATAGGAAGAGTTGAAAGAACATCCAACTCCCTATTTCATTTCAAACCTAAAAGTTTAACCTCTGTCAGTGTGTTCTGACCTAAGTCAGAGTCAATGACTTCTTGAAGTGACCCATCATTGGTGACAATTTGTTGTAATTCCATTCTACAAGCAGCAAATATATCTGCTAGCCGAGAATAAGCCCATTCCAAGGTACCAGAATCTTTGCAAGTATATGCACCATTATCCATATAGAACAACTGATAAAGCAGCTTTTTCATATTTTTTACCTCTGGAGCATCCATCATCAACATCCAAAACAGTATCTTATAAAGACTCAACATCAAAATTGTGGGGCTGCATCTTAGACCAAAACTCAACCTTAGATTCTTATAACCAACCAAAGAAAAATCTTTCTTCTTCACGCTTCTAAACCAAAGAAACAGTAATTTGTTTTGATCTGAAGGTCTAAGTGCTATCTGATTGAAAGCTTTTTATATCAAAGCAAAATATCTTTTGAACCAAAACGTATGTGAAGTAAGGCTGAACTTAACTTTGGTTCAATGACGGGTCCTGGATGAATTGCCTGATTATGGCCTACTGTCATGGGCTTTGTTGGCTCTGCTTCAAAGATGTTTGATAGAAACACTACTCTGCACTTTGTGGTTTCTCGATCAAGTTTAAACGCATCCATGTGGGGTAAAAAACTGTATTCAGGATGTTCCGTTAGATAATGTTCAAGGTTTGGTATCTTTTCAATTATTCCTAGACTTTCTTGTTCTTTAATGACTTCATCCATAAGTTTTAAATGCATCTCCTTTTTGCAAAGCTTCTTTAGGTTCGACCTTAAGACTGCTTCAGCTAGTCTGTAGTTTCTACCAAGCAAGTGAGACACTTTACTGTTCCATAGCAAAGGCATTGATATTCTTCCGTCCTCATTAACAATGGCATTGTTAAGTGCATATCTTACTAGAGAATTATTGAGTTCCACAGAAGTCTCTTTCTCATCTTTATCATAATTAAGGATCCTTTGGCAGTCACCTTCTAACATTTGCTCTGTTGCCCTATGTAGTGCTTGTTCATTTATGCCACCTTGCTCATTTTACAAATAAAAAATTGCTTCAACAAACCATTTCCTCATGCTCAAAAAAAACAAAATCAACCTCATCATTAAATTTACCTAATCCGAGGCTAACAAAACCAAGCGAGCTTGCATCCAATGGTGCAACAACAGACTGACAAGTGGTTGAAGATTCAATAGCATTTAAATCAGAAGGCAATGTAAATTTTTCCTTTTGTAACATTGTGTTAACATTACCAAGCAGCATCACTCCAAATGAAGTTTGAAAATACACTGAAGGAATACCTTGGCCAAACCTAATTGTTGATGCCATAGTGCAGTGAGCAGAATTAGTGCCCAGGATGAAATCTATACCATTTAACTCATCACCATTATCTAGCAACTGTTTATCTGCAAGGGTGTAGCCCTTAGCAGTATAATGGCTAGCTACCCTGGACAAATGTGGTAACTTCAAATTTATATTGATATAAGGTACACATAAGGCTTCGACCTTATAAACTTCCTGACCAAACTTTAAATTAAATTCCACAACCTTTGTATTATAGGATTTAGCAGAGTTAAAACCATTAGCCATAAGGCTCACATTTCTCCTCAAAACCTTTAAAGGAATCTTCTTGACTACTCTATCAGTAATAAAATTACACTGACAACCAGAGTCTTGCAAACCTCTTATTTGGGTATGGTCGTCCAACTGACAAGTAAAAGTTGGTAGAGCAGATTTATTACCATAGCACTGAAGAGAGCATCCATGGAAAATACTACCCCACCTTGGGATGGACCTTGTCAGTATTTGTCGTTTAACCAAACTGTTGAGACTTTTATGAAATCCTTTAACATTAACTTTATCTCCTTTTGGGGAATCTTTATTCTTAATGCAGAGAAACGTGAAATGCCAACCATGACAGCCTCTGCATTTCTTATGAAATCTAAACTTGCACAATCCTGTAGAATGAGAGGAACTGCCACACTTTAAGCAACCTTCTATCTCTTTCAGCTTATACACCTTTGCTTGATTACTATCATAAACTGGGCACTTGAAAATTTGGTGATCATCAGTTGCCCTATCAAGACATAAAGAGCATTTCACCTTAGTAGGCTGCATATCAACATTCACATTAGAGGCTAGATTAACAGCCTCTGAAGTTTTGGGAAATTTTTAAACTTTAGTTTCAATTTTCTGTAATGCCATTGCATATCGTTCACATGCTTAAACAAATATTATCATTAATTTCTGTAAGAGAGGGCCTCGATTTTGATTTTTGGTAATAATATTTACTAACTGAGATTGGAAGGTGCCGTTCATGCCATTCCAAAAGAAGTAGTTCAAAAAATCGTCCACTTCTATTTTCAACAACTTAACAGATTCCATGAAATTTTTCATCTGACCAACGTAAGCAAATGGATTGGTCTTGTAAGGCAATTTCATATCTGTGAACTGTTTTATTAATGTAAACTTCTGAAACATAGGGGATGCTAAAGTAGAACCTTAAAATTAATTTTGCATCTTCATATGTCTGTTTGTCTGTTTCCAGTGAATTGAGTAGTATGGATGCACGACCTGACACTTGTTGCTTCAACAAGAATAATTTATCTCTCTGGGTATACTTGAAGGTTTTTGATAACCTCTTCAAATTTTGAGAGAAATTTCTCTATTTTCACCTTCTTCACTTTTAAATTGCTGGTAAAGGTGCTGTAGGGCTTTTCAAAAGGCTTCTTGCTTCTTCAATTAAGGAATGAGGAGGAACTGAATCTTTAATAGTTTCAAGAGTTGCAAATAAAATAATTTAGAATAGCTCTCGCAAGCCTCTAACTCATTATTCAGTTTTGTCTCATCTTCCTCTTGTGCCCATAAAATCTTCATTATTTTAGAATCATAAATCTTCAGATCTGCAGCAAATCCGTGAAATTTAGAGACAAGTGAACGCCGGTCAACATCAGACCTTAATTTAAACTCCTCAATTCTATTAACATTCTTAGTCACTTGACTACGGATGTACTTCCGAGAATTTATCAAAAGCGATAATTCTGACATCTTTATGGTTGTTTATTAATACAATACTTCAGACAAACACAGATCAATTTAAAGAGATGATCTAAACCAACAGAGTTTAAATGTGTGGCGTCTCTATATAACCTACTATCTAATCTACCTGGACCCTCTACTCTGAACAAATAATTCTTGAAAGCCAACTTGTTAATAAATTTATTGAGGTAACGCCTCATTAACTTGAAATCTTCCACGCAAGGGGTATTCAAACCAATTTCTCTATTTCATAACAAAATCGGAGTTCAATTTGAGATGGCAATAATACAAGATCTTAGTAATCTAGATCTCAGAACCTTGTAAAATTCTATACAATTATTCTTTACCACTGACAATTCAAAACAAGACTTTAAATCATTCCCTCCTAAGTATACCACCAAATAATCGGGGTTATATGTGAACAAGTCTTCTAGGGGAGCTAGATTATTCAGAAAATAAGAAAATGTGGCACCGTGGAAACCAAGAAACTGAACATCAAAGGATGCCGATTCAATTTCAATTACAGAGCTATTCACTCTCGGCTCCAAATCTCTAACATAAGAGTGTCCTAGGATTGACAGCCTCATGACAATACCAAGACAAAATTAAACCAGCCAAGTTAAAGGACAGTTTCAATTATAAACAAAATGAAAATACCTATAAAATGAATATTCTCTTACTTTCATTATTCTCTCCGTCAACCCTACACTCAACGGGACCAACCAGCAACCAAATTTCTTACTCAAGCCCCACGTTGGGCGCCATCTTGAAATAAGTACGATGGAAGGAATAAAACAAGACAGTTAAAACAGCTCGCTTTAATGAAAGTTATACCCTTCCATATAAATATAAATTTTGACAACTTGTGAGATGGTTGCTGGTTGGCTTCTTGTTGAAAGAAGGAATTACCCAAGTCAGAAGTAACTACAGGTATGCTGTCTTCCTTCTTTTTATCCCACACCATTATTCAAGAAACCACTGAGGATATAAATGAAATTTTATTCTAAATGTAAAGGACAAATTTTTTAGATCAGCTAGTAACTCAAGCAATAAACTTAATAATAGTCAGCAAGGCTTAGAATTTAGATTTTGAGCCAATGAAGTAAAAGAGTATTTACCGTCGACAATACTAAATGTGACTATCGCTAACCACAACAGGCCTAACGACCTGGAAACTTCGACTTAAAGATAACATTTGGCCAATAATTTAACGCAAAGGTGCCTAAAAAATAACAACGTTATGGGGTAACGCCAAGTTACAGAAGTGGATAAATTATGAGTACTGAAAAAGCAGCATCCAGGGCTTATTTGTTGGAATCAAGCAAGGGAATAATTATCCAAGATAAATAAATTGACAGGGAATCACTTTTAGAAAACCAGCATAATTTTCGCAATGACGTACCTTATCAATACCATTCCTCTGAAATTCGTATGGCTGGTCTCATCTGCGCAGGATGGCGGAGAAAATCGAGGATGTATTACTCCTCCATTATACGGTCTTGACGAACTAACATTAATTAGGGTTTTTATTCCAAAAGACTTGCGTCAAGTAAGAAGGTCTTCTTCCAACTGCTTTATTCCAACTGCCTTTTTCCGCTGGCAATGGTTTCTTCAAAACTTCATAATACTGCGAAAGAGCAATACCACCAGCAGATAGTTCCGAAAGAGTGGTTAGGTAGTTTACACTTGAAAGGATTTACCGTCAAAACGAAAAACAATATGCTTTGTTTACCCTCAAGTGCAAACAGCCATTAATAACTAATTCACAATTAACATAAATTATCACTGGGTAACATAGTTATACCCAAAAGGGAGAAAAGGACGAATAATGTCTTTAATTACCCAACTACCAATAACCTAAAAAGAACACGAACACTCAGTAAACAAATAATTCTAACTATATATATATATATATATATATATATATATATATATATATATATATGTATATGTATATATATATATATATATATCTTTTTATTATATTATATATATATATCTATATATATATATATATGTATATATATATATTTTCTTTTTTATTAATCAAAACTAATGGAAACTACTTATACTGGAAAGCAGCAGCATTGAAGTCTCCAGGTATAAGGAGACTTCAATGCTGCTCTCCAGTAAGTAGTTATATCTATATGACGTCAAATCATGTGTTCACTTCGAAATAGGCATGCACTAAACATATGTTCACTTCAAAATAAGCATTTCACTAAACATGTGTTCACTTCAAAATAAGTATTTCACTAAACATGTGTTCACTTCAAAATAAGCATTTCACTAAAGATTTCGATTTCACTAAACGTGTGTTTCACTACTGCAAATAGGCATGCAATAAACATGTTGGTCACTTCCAATTAGGCATGCATTAAACATGTGTTCAATGCAAAATAGATATGCACTAAACATGCAGTCACTTCAAATAGACATGCACTAAGCATGTGTTCATTTCCAAACTCATGTGACCATGACCTGGAAGAGAAGACCTCTCAGAGCCTTGCTAAGAAGGACTGATGACCTTTGGAGAAGAGATCAACAAACACCACAAATGAAGGAGAAACTTCCCCTCAAGGAAAGAAACAACGAACACTGAGGAAGAAGATCTTTCTTTCTTCAGCTCCACAGGGGCCATTATGGTCCATACCTACCGCCCCCCCCCCCACCACCACACACAATGCTGCCCCCTGAGTGAGCATAATAAACACAGGCCCCTTAATGAGCATACTAAACGCAGGCCACTGAATGAGCATACTAAAAGCAGGCCACTGAATGAGCATAATAAATACAGGACTCTGAATGAGCACAATAAATACAGGTCCCTGAATAAGCATAATAAACACAGGCCCCTAATTGAGCATAATAAATGCAGGCCCCTGAATGAGCATAATAAACACAGGCCCCTAATTGAGCATAATAAATGCAGGCCCCTGAACGAGCATAATAAATGCAGGCCCCTGAATGAGCATAATAAATACAGGCCCTGCGTAAGCACAATAAACACGGGCCCCTGAATGAGCATAATAAATGCATGCCCCTCAATGAGCATAATAAACACAGGCCCCTCAATGAGCATAATAAATACAGGTCCCTCAATGAGCATAATAAACCCTAGAGGGTATATATATATATCCAGGAGTTGCATTCTCTATACCAGACCAGTACTACCTAGTTTGGTGGTGTTCCACCAGGGCGGTGCTGCAAAGCCTTGTGGCCATAGGTCTGGTAACCCGCAAATTGAACAGGAGATTAGTGCAAATCTGAATTTTTTTTATTGTTAATATGTAATGGTTAAGTGTTTAGTGAATTTTTAGGGTTTAGAGAGTAAGTGTTTAGTGCATGTTTATGAGTGTTTAGTGACTGTATAGTTTAAGGATTAGTGAATGTTTAGTGAGTAAGTATTCAGTGAATGTTTACTGAGTGTTTATGGTTTAGTGAATGTTATTGAATGTTTATTGTGCAAGTATTCAGTGAATGTTTAGTCTTTAGGGTTTTAGTGAATGTTTAGTGTGTAAGTATTCAGTGAATGTTTGCTGCGTGTTTAGGGTTTAGTGAATTTTTTGAAAATATTGAATGTTTGTGTAGTATTCAGTGAATGTTTAGTGATTCTTTACAGTTTTAGTGAATACTAGTGAATGTTTAGTGTGTAAGTATTTAGTGAATGTTTAATGAATGTTTGTGAAGGTTGGTGTTTAGTGAATGTTTAGTGTGTAAGCATTCAGTGAGTGTTTAGGGTTTAGTGAATGTTTTGTGTGTGAGTGTCTAAGGCTTAGTGAAGGTTTAGTGCATGTTAGTGTTTAGTGAATGTTTAGTGTATAAGTATTCAGTTAATGTTTACCAAGTGTTTATGGTTTAATGAATGTATTGTGAAGATTAGTGTTTAGCAAATGTTTGGTGTGTAAGCATTCCATGAATTTTTAGTGAAGGTTTTGTGAGTGTTTAGGTGTTAGTGAATGTTAGTGTTTAGTAAATGTTCAGTGTGTAAGTGTTCAGTGAATGTTTAATGAGTATGTAGGTTTAGTTAATGTTTTGTGAATATTTATGTGTAGTGAGTGCTTAGTGAATCTCTTGTGAATGTTAGTGTTTAGTGAATGTTTAGTGTGTAAGTGTTTATTGAGTGTTTAATGAATGTCTGGTGAATGTTAGTTTAGTGAATGTTTAGTGTGCAAGTGTTAATTGAGTGTTTAGTGTATCAAAGTCAGAGGGCCTAGGGCCCCACACACCCTCAATCCGGCCCTGGTGTTCAAGAATGGTTCTGGATTAAGAGAGGCGGGGGGAGGGGTCACAGATGGGTTTGAGAGAGAGAGACCTTACAGACCTTACAACAGACCTTACATCTTGTTCGGGGTTGCCCCAGGTCCTCAGTGTGAGGCACCCTCTAATGTCTACCAGAGAGTTGCTAGTGCATCTTCCGGTAGTGAAGAGAGAGAGAGAGAGAGAGAGAGAGAGATGGTTCAATATAGAAACGCTTGTGGCTAAAAACTGTCGACAATCATCATCAGAGATTATCTCAAAAGTTTAACCTTCCACTTTTGATTAAACTGCAAAAACAAAATAACACCATTATACTGAAAATGCCGAGAGAGAGAGAGAGAGAGAGAGGAGAGAGAGAGAGAGAGAGAGAGAATTATGGATGTCTTGTGTTTTTCCCAAAAAGGTGTAAGCACTTCAAAACCAGCCACAGAAAACACTTACCTACCTAAGAAGTAAACTAGAATGATGCGACATCTTCTATCTAAGCAGTCTCCTCTAAGGAGGAGAGACTAATTAAAACAAGTCTTCGAAACATCCTCATCCTTGTAACTCCTCTTTAGGCATCAGCAGCAACAGATTAATTATGTGAAAAAGACACATCCAAATAGATACAAATAAGAACAAACGTAATCAATACGAGGCTGGATTATTATTAGAGCAGGAAACACAAACAAGCAGATGATTCAGAAAACAATGGCTGTGCTGTGTTACCCTACAAGTAAGACAATCCTTATTAGGAAATTAAATATGGCCTGACCTTTGTCAGCAATCTACCCCAGTAACGATAAGGTCATTACGTTTTTTGAAATATTAACCCATATAATAAAAAAAAAACACACACACACTCACGACTAATATCGCAAGTTAACAAGTTCGAGAAGAACGTATATTTGAAATTTCTTCTTGTGGAAGAAGGAAGGAACAAGGAAATTTCCTCATAGTATGAACGTAATAGCCAATGATGGTTTTTAGACCAACCTAGAGAGAGAGAGAGAGAGAGAGTGCGCGCACCATACTTAAGCCTACGTGCAAACGGTAGTACTACTTCAACTTTTCACATTGGTATGAGTACAAAAGTGAATGAAATCAGTTGCAATAAAACGACTCAAATGACCATTTCCTCTCAGATATTAGACGAATTTCACATTAAGTCGTAGTTATTCATGTGACGCCATAAGAAGTGAAGAAAAGCACACCTAGGCCTATACACTTATGTCACTGATGAACTGGGGAGTAGATCACTCTTAACACTTCAGAGAGAGAGAGAGAGAGAGAGAGAGAGAGAGAGAGAGAGAGAAAGACCAAATTACTTTTGATAGCCCGCAGACACCTCCAGCTCAATGTGATTAGCATTTTGAACTAGAATTCATTGCAATGAAAAACTATACAATTTAAGCGAGGGTTGAGGGTGGGGCCGGAGGTAGAGGTAGAGGGAGGGGTCATACATAGTCCTCTGAAACTCACCTCCCCCTTAGAATAAGAAGAAAAAAAACACAATTTCATTAAGCGATAAATGAGACAGCTTCCTAACCTTTCCAAGACCGGGCAATTGACCAAGGTTCAACCGACACTCGAAAACAATCATTAGCAAATGGTATGACTCACATAAACAAGATCAAGCTTATTTGAGAGAGAGAGAGAGAGAGAGAGAGAGAGAGAGAGTAATAATAATAATAAGCTTTATTTCCAATATTACAAATTGGCTATTCTTTATCTTACAAGGATCAAATGTATATCAATGCATGAGTTACATTTCATACTACTCACAGTTTCCTGTATACAACAAACCTGATTGAACATCTTAAAAATACAAAATAAAACGTAGCCCTGCGATACATAGTATAATATTATGTATGACTTTACTTACATGTGTAAGTAGGCATCATTATGATTTACAAAGTTTCCCTTCTGTTATAACAATTCTGGAGATGCAGTGATGTTACCGTATAAAGCTTTATCAACCTACCGGCAAAAAATGTTTCTTTAGAGCTTATTTGAAAGAATTGATATTAATTATTGTTTTTATAGCTGTTGGTAGCTTATTCCAAGCTAAAGGACCCTGTACAGTGAACGATCTTTTACCCAGCTCGGTATTTGTCCTTGACACGTGAAGGTCGTTGCTTTTGTTTTTCTTGTTGTCCTGTCACTTCTAAATCCAACTAACGATAGAGGAAAAATCCATGTTGGTAATAAGTTATTTGATATTTTATAAACTAATAGACATAGGTCGTTCTGTATTCTTTATTCTATATTTAGCCATTCTAATTTCTTTAAAATTGGGGTTACATGATCGCATTTCTTTGCCTTCCCCATCAGTTACTTTTGCCGCAAAGTTTTTGAGTTTTTTGTATTCGATGTTGTTGTTGTTTAGACGTAGTGCCCCATACCTTCAAATAGTAGTTTTACTATGCTTTAACAACAAGCGACTGAACAACCATTTTACGCATTTCATGATCAAATCTGTCTTTTATTGTCTATGAAAAACTTAGTGTTCCATTCACTTCCTACTGACTTCATTGATATGGAGCATCAAACACATGTTACTGATCGAAGTAAACTCCGAGGGTTTTTACATGGTCACCCTTTTTACCCAATAGACATGGCCATTAAAAAATTTATAACCATATTATCAGGAATTTGAGAAAACGTATTGTCTGAGCCAAGGGAAAATATACTGAGTTTTTTATTCGTACATTTAATCCATTAGTTTGGAAAATAAATATTTAGCATTTTCTATTATACTTTCCGATCTTCAAATTAACATTTGTATTTCTTCTATGGTTCCGGTGATTAGGATCTGACTGTCATCTGCATACTGTATTATATTAAGAGACAATCCTGTAATGAAGTAGACATATCATTGATATAGATTAAGAAAAGAATTGGTCCTAATATTGATCCTTGTGGGATCCCAAATTGTACTGGCTTAGAGGAAGATATTACATCGTCTATTCTTACTGACTGATACCGATTTCCAAATAATGTTTGAACCAAAACGGGTCGATTTTTAATTTTATACATTACCAAGTAATATCATCTGGCTAACGCTATCAAATGCTTTAGAGAGATCCAACAATATGAGAAGAGAGATCTTTTTTTCGTCTATGTTACTATAAATTTTCTCTGTGAGCTTCATGAGTGCGGTTTCGGTGGATAGATGTGGTCTAAAACCATGTTGGGTTTGTGAGAAGTTATTTTCTTAGATATTGCATGAGCTGAACTGCAACTATTTTCTAATATCTTAGATAAGACTGGTAGAAGTGATATAGGCCGATAATTTGTTTCGACTACATCGGGGTCACGTTATTGAAAAATGGTATTACATGCGATAGTTTCCAGTCGGTGGGGTAGAGACCAGTAACAATGGAGGTGTTTACTATAACGGTTAGGTAAAAACTTATCACGGGTAAGGCATCTCGTATGAAACGGAGAGAGATACCATCAGATCCAAACGCCTTTGAGTCATTCAAATGCCTCACTACCAAGACAACTGTATTTACGTCAACGGGTTGCGGTCTGAAGAGGTTATTCGCGATACCTTGAGGTATAATAGTATCTATAGTGGGCAGATTATTATTTGCATTGAAGATCTGTTGAGAATTTTCGAAAGCCAGTCGACCTACATTTGCAAAATATTCGTTAAATTCTTCTGCTTTATCTTTCTTATCTTTATAATCACGGATGCTTACGTTACTATTTGTGGCAGGGATCATTTCATGAACAATTTCCCATTTAGTAGACAAATTACCATGAAAGTTTTAAACTATCTTTAAAATGTTTCTGGGTTCTTTTGTTTTAATAAGTTGATTAACTCGTTTTTATGGAGTTTTTATAAAGTATTTCTTAATTCTAAGTTTAATGTGTCCCTTTTGACTCTTTCATGCAATTCGTCTCTTACTTTTATTTGTATTTTAAGGTCATGGCTTATCCAAGGAGCCGGGGGTCGGGTAATTACCTTCGTTACACATGGGGCATATTCATTTAAACTCTCAACAAAAACACTAGCAAATATAGAAACTTGAATATTTACATTGTCGGTATTTAAAATTTTATTAAGGTTAGGGGTTCTATTAACAGGCTATCACAGAACGTATTCTGATTATAGTGTCCTTAAACAACGAAATGTTCTAGTTACAGGCTGCCTTTTTGGTTTTGAAATATCTATTTTTAGCGTTACCAACTCATGGTCAGCGACAGGACAAGGAACTACTTCAGCTTGGGAAATCATTTCTGGTCTGTTTGTGATGACAACATCTAGCAGTGATGAGCTTAAGCTTGTAATTCTTGTAGGTTTATAAATAGCCTGGTGTAGGTTTAATTGGCGTACTATTTTACCTAGTTTACTATTAGCAGATAATAAATCATCATTAACATCCCATAGTATAAAAAAAACAAAAACTGGCTTTCCACGTAAGGAAACAAACTTAAAAAACAGCCTTAAGTAGTCGAAAGAGGAGACTAAAGTTTGGGATGGCGGTAAAACACATCCTAAAATGAATTATGGGAGCTTTTTATGTTCTATAGTTATCCAGACATCCTCCACTCCTACTCTATCAACAATTAGGGTCATTCTATTTACTTTTAAATCATCTCGAACATAGATACAAGTTCCTCCTCTTCCCTGGTCGCAACGATAGCTATTAAAATTTGAAATGTTTACAAAATTGTCTCGGATACCCGCATCTAACCATGTTTCACTTATACATAAAATGTCTATTTTTCTTTCTTTTATTAACAATTCCACTCCATCCAAAATCTATTATAAGGACTGAGCATTTGTGTGTTCTATAGTTAGCAGGTTTCCCACAACCTTCTCTGCGATAGCGATCTTCACCGTACCTTCTGCAGTGCCATCTTCCTGGTCGTTATTCTATGGATCATAGCGAGGGCATAATCGACTTTTATAGTCTAAAGTACCATGCCAGGTACTGCATCTAAGAGAGAGAGGAGAGAGAGAGACTGGATATACTGTTGCCAAAATGTCATCGTATGTTTTGTCCATAAACTGACGCGGTTGTTAATTATTCAGATAAATCTCATGGAGACTCTTTCATAATTTAACCAACCAAGAGGGAAGGGACAAACCTACAGTATTTTACTGTGCACCAACTGTAGGCGCTCATAGAGCCTTTCTACAGGGAAATTACAAAGGAAATCGTTCAGAAACAGTGGTTCTCTCAAACTCTCCCAAACTTTGCTAATACTCGGGCGAATGCCTCTCACAGAAATATAGGTGGAAACATCCCCCCCCCCCAACTCGCTCTCCCTTTTTACACAGACACACGCCATATTAAAAGTGCACAATTTAGCACGTGTCATCTACAGTCTGACCTAATTTAATGTGACGAGTGATGACCTGATTCCGGGAACACCTGTTCCTTCCGGGAACAGCAACCGTCAAAATTTGGAATCGTTCGTTAAACTGCAGATATAGATAGGTTAAAACTGATTTCGGTTGCAATACAGCGAGTGAAAGTTGCTTCACACTAATGTTGTTGCAAAGGGATATAAGATATTTCAACGCCTTTTAGCTAATTCAGAGTCCTCATGCAATTGGTCTGCTGCAGAAATGAGGGAGAAAACTCCCTTGTATTTAGTTTCCATAAGGCCATCTGAAACGTTAACTTTTTTTTTCCAGTCACTGAGATTCTGCTTTGGAAAAATATGTTCCCGTAGATTGTCCTGCAATGCTTTATGGTAGGTGTGAAACAATCATGCAGTCACTTGTACTATCAAGCCAGTTCTAAAAGGTCACTTCATTCCAAAACTAAACCTGCAAGAGAGGTGACACCTTACAAACCAGAGACCCAAACTTCATCATTGAACTGGGTTGACAGATAAGACTTGTGCTCTCTTTGAAAAACTTTTAGCTCTCTTTTATCAAAAATAATTATTTTTAAGTTCATTTTACAATTCAATACATATTTACATTATATGTAATTTATGTACAAGTCAACAAATATATAGAAATACTTCTTTCATTTCTCGATTTATAAATGCGGTGGGAGAATTTAGCAACGGAGTTCTTTCTGATAATGCGACCCATCTCGAACCACACTGAGGCGAGAAAACACTCGAAAACTTCAGCGCCCCTGAAAATGGACGAAATTGACTACCTTCACATTGACTGCCTCTGTATTGTGTGTGTATCATCCTACACATCCGGCCGTAGGGTGTGGGTGCAATTTCAAAGTTTTATGCCTGTAGTGACAGTTAGAGGCGGTGGAACTCTTTCTTAAAACCTCACCCATCATGGTGCTAATGGAAGTTCAACCAGGAGTAATGCAAGCACAATTTGACGAGGCTACAGTTCAAATGTAGTACTACGTGTGAATTGGTGAATTTGGAGCAAACTAAAGCAAGTAAACTATTGTATAATCATACAATTCCTCATAAGACCTGACCCTGCAGCATTGCAGTCTTGCACACTTGGGTGTATAAAGACAGCATAATTAAGTCTCAGGCCAGATGCCATTTGCAAGGTCTGAACCGCTATACCTGGGAATGTCCTCTTGACAACAGTCCTCCTCACAAATCATTCGGTAGCAAGGGACCATCACATGGTAAGAAGCACCACTCACTGTCTACTAATACTCCTCCATTACAAAGAACCTGGGAATGTCCTAATGACAAGCAGTCCTCCTCTCACAATTATATATAGAAAACAAAAAAAATATTGTTGAAGTAATTCTCAACATTCTGAAGACTGCCGAGGGCACTGAGGTAAATAAGTCTCTGAAAAACAACTGAGGTACCCAGAGAGAGAGAGAGAGAGAGAGAGAGAGAGAGAGAGAGAGAGATAGAGAGAGAAACTAAATCCCAAGATAACAATGAATTTCTGTCCCACGATTTCCCTTGACAAATGTCAATACACACTTCGTCCATTTGAAAAAAATGGCCAGATCTCTCTCATTAGAAGATGAATTATTGTCACACAATATTCCTCTCAACGCGACTGTTACGTTTCATGTTGGTTGGTCATAGTGCAGAGGTCCTCAGCAAGCCTACTACTACCCCCTCCTTCTAGTGGTAGTTACCCTTCAGGGCAATATGGGCTTTCTCTGCAATTGCCAGAGTTGAAGGTGTCATCCAATCAATCAAACGCTACACTTCATGGCTTACTCCAGGACCCAAATAATTTTCTCCTGTCATCTGGATACTGTTGGACCTAACGGCGATACGAAATGGGTCCGGTGGGAGACCACAGGAACCTTAACCGAATCTCAAGAGTATCCTAAACAGAAAGGACCCTTTATTCGTCTAATCTCTCATTATGTAATCAGAAACCGGGAAATCATGTTAATATATAAAGATATAGCCCAGTGTTAAACTGGAAAGAATGGGCACTCGGTAGTCGGTACAGGACAGTAGAGAGAGAGAGAGAGAGAGAGAGAGAGAGAGAGAGAGAGAGAGAGAGAGAATGGATGGAAACTCTAGAATATAGTGAGAGACTGAATGGTGGAGTAAGACAATGCTACGGAGCGTATTTGGTCGAAAATTCCCTGAGAAGTCTCAAGATAAACGACGCTTTGGCTATCTCAGTTCTTGCTGTTTGGCAACTGACTCATTCGAAATCTAACAAAGTAACGACTGACAAAATGGAACGGTTGAAATATTAAGAATTATTTATCACTGCTTTTGGCGTCATTTCAAGTATACCATACTATTGAGAAATCCGTCTGGTGCTGCCATAAAGAAATAACATCGGTACCATCATCTCAGAGCGACAGAATAGAATTTAGACCAAAATTCCAGAGCACATTCATTCATTTACCTTTTCACATTCAAGAAAATGAAATGTGACTGTTACTAAGGCCGGCCACACACGTGCAGTTTTAACTGACAGTTATAACTGTTCAGTTATAACTGACAGTTAAAACTGCACGTGTGTGGGTATCTCAGTTGCTCATTTCGTCAGTTCAACAAAACTGTACAGTTAAACTGAGACAAATGCAATGTTCCATAGGGTTTTTAACTGAAATTGAAGTAACTGAACTGAAGAGCCGTGTGGGGGGGGGGATTCGTACTGTACAGTTCTCAACTTAATCATTTCTACAGGTGGTAGTGGTGAGTGCAGTTTGTTGAGATAGCAGGTACAATGCGAAACGCAACTTTTGGTACACTGTTTCAGTCATGAGCAAATAATTGAGAAAATCAATTGGTTCTTCACTTAATTCCTATAATAACTTTAATATCAGAACATTGATTTCGCCTCAGTAACCACTTTTTGCACCACTGTTTACGCTTTTTAGTTTTCTTTTTTCTTTTTGTCTGTAGCATTACAAAGAATACACCGAGAGCGGCAAGATCGTACTTCTCGGAATCAATGGTAAAACTGAGGGATTGAACTGTGTGTGTGTGTGTGCATTTCATTTCTAACTGACGTCAGTTTAAACTGTGTCAGTTATAACTGGACAGTCATAACTGTCAGTTAAAACTGCACGTGTATGGCCGGCTTTACAAATACCACTTGTGGTAATGCGTCTATCGATAGCATGACGTAACAAAGGCTCATGGAGCTATGCATTAGGTTTTATACATATTACACAGATACATACCATATATATATATACATATACATATATATATATATATATATATATATATATATATGTATAGTATATAATATTTATATAATATAAAATTATGTAAAATCCCAGATTATCAAGACATCGCGAAACTTACAGTGGTTAAATACAATTCCCTTGCCTAATAAAGACTTCTCAGAGCTGTATATGAGAGGGCGGCTACTCTGTTGAATGACGGTTGATCAGGTTCGAACCAGAGTGAAGATAGGTTCGAACGACGAACCCTGATTCTGGGCAGTCGACACTCGACGAGTCGACGCTCGAGTCGACGTTTTAGCCGACACTGATAGGGTGTCGGGGGACTGAGATCCTACCCCTACACCCCGCTCTCCCCTCCCCCCACCATAACCCACCACCTCTACAGATTCATTATTCACAGGCGTCAAATCACTGATGGTTATTGATGCCGAAGATACAAACCTTACTCAAAATCAATTTATATGTCAGAGCAATAACTCGGTTCCAATAAGTACGTTTACGAAAGTTTCGTGTGTGTGTGTGTAGGGAGTTATTTACTATAGAAATACATGACATAATAGAACAAGACATTCTTCAGTATCGAAGACAAAAATAATCATAAAAAAATGGAGAGCTCTAAAGACAGCCATGCATATAAAGAGCCTATGATGAATACAAATTGTTCTGTGTGTATAATATGCGGCTTTGTCTTCTGTTTTATGTTTTTTTCTCTTCAAGTAGGTTTTTCTTTTTTTTGCAAGCATTGTGTTTGAGACTTAACATTAATAAGCCAAGGTTTATGAGGTGGATATTTTTTCTTTACTTTTTCGTGTATATGATATTATGTGCTGATGTAATTTGTACTTGATGTTTGTATTTTTTGTCATTATGGGCCTTGTACTTACAGAAAAAAAAGAAGAGATAGCTATCTATCTATTTTTTTGTATTGTATCTTTTTTGGGACAAGTTTGTACCCATATTTTGTATATCTTGTCAATACAAATAACTAACGAACTAGGGGCAAGTTTGAGCTATCTGCCGCTGTTGCTGGGTTCATAAATATTAGTACTGGTATATCCAGATGACTCGACATAATATGGGATATTACTCCTCAAATACGAATTTCCATGCAAAAGGAAGCTGTGAGAGAGAGAGAGAGAGCGTGTTCATATAAGAGTAGAGGAGAACATGCTAGTGTTAGGTAAGAGGGAAAACTCAGAAAAAAAACAAGGATGGTCCCTGAACTAATTTTAGATGATGTTCCCCATCAAACAAATCACTAATGTATTCATATCATGAATAATGCGTAACCACAACAAAACTCATAATGGACGATGAATAAATACACAGTTAGCACCGCCAGGTTACTTAAGCAAATAATACCAAACTTAGTACTAGAGCACCATTAGTATCCTATTCCCCACTCCTCCCAAAAACTCACAAAAGTATCTAAAGGGAAATGGAAAAGAATGAACTGTGATTATCTATTCACTGGAGACAGTTTTATACTCACATATAAAGCGCAGATATTCATTTAATACCTTACTGACTCAACCTCGGGAATAATTATTATTCATTCCCAAGGGGAATTAAATATGGCGTCTAGTCCTACAGGAATTCGAACCTGAGCCTTTGGTTTAGATACGATGGATGCAATGATTATGTATGTGATATGTGTTATATATATCTATATATATATATATATATATATATATAATATAATTGTATATATATATATAATATATATATATTATATATATATATATATATATATATATATATATATACAAATACATACATAAAAGCGACTAGACAACGACAAATCATCGTCAATACGCAAAAGTGCAGAATGATAAATTTCCAAATGAGTTCGAAAATGTTATCGCACATTACGTCTGTAGTGGTTCCCAACCTTTTTTTTTTGGGGGGGGGCCATATCCCACCTAATAAACCTCTAAAACTCTGTGGTAAGATATAATAATTATATATTCACGTCGAGGAAGCATAAAAGGCCTCTGACTTGGTTCTCTCCATAACATGAAAGTCTGTTACTGATACAGTTACAGCTCTGAAGGCAAGATTTTGTTAGTACTATTGCTGGACTCTCACTCTCTCTCTCTCTCTCTCTCTCTCTCAGGATTGGGGAAACCAGGTTCAATTGACCTACTCCTCAAGAGCCTGTGGACGAGAAGAAGCCGCCAATGAATGCTTATGATTCAAACCAGGAAAGCCGAAATGAGACCTTACAAAGAAACATTGACAATGAGAAGGAGAAGGAAAGGAATGGAATATACATAAAAGCTCAGGGCAAAAGCCGAGCGCTGGGATTGCAAAAAAGGAAATTCTGAGCCATTTAAAAATCTGTTACTACAGCAGTAACACAACTGCATGAATACGTTCATAAATGTCAACTGTATCTCATACTGGAAAACCTTCAGGTATTGACTCTGCGAAATGTTCCACTGCTTACATGTAGGAGAATGAAGGGGTAACTGTAATCTGAATTTAATTTCCCAAAGTTCGACAGCTCTTTAAAGAGCGCCAATTAAGGTAGCGTGAGAAGAGAGCGGGGAATTGCGGGTCATTGGTTGATTCACATTTCCTGTGAAATGCAGCCATACTCTATTGAATTATTAGTTCTAAAAGGTATCAAAAGATATCATATGCTGTAATTAACCGAGATCAACGATGAAAAATATTTGCATATTTCTAATTAACCCAAGTTGTAGGGGACGGAAATTGCCCGTTAGATGGTTACCGTTTTCTATGCAGGAGGGTGCAAACAGTTGAAAAAAAAAATACAGTAAACTAAGATACAGTAGAGTGGAAGCCATCGTCACACTAATAAATATGAACGCCAGGCCAAATATACAAGACTTCAACTACAGCCAGAACGAAATGTCCACCCAGAACGTGAAGACATAACCCAGACCCCACCTGGACAAAACCATTTATTTATTTATTTATTTTAATGATAACGAGGAGAACTGACGGGAAGAAATCTTGACCTAACTCATGAATGCACAATGGACCCACACTCCCTTGGGAACATCATTCCTGAGGGCATTCATGGGAACAGGAATAAGGAAGGTCCTTCTAGGCCTATAGGATGGGAACACTGCGAATGCATTACAAGCAGCCTCTATATCTGGTATATTTGGTATGGTTTTAAATCTGGGTTTTTGTTACATCATCCACACTTAATTGTTATGATAATAAGACTTTGCAATTTGCAAAATCGAACAGGAGTTTCAACTTGACGCTTTGAATATTGATATACCGAACGTGGCTTATGCAGTTCTCCTTTGAGTAGCTTCGTTTCTTGAAAAAACTACATCCTTACAAATATATGACTGATTGTAAACCAGTTTTTTCGAGTAGTTTGAATTTTGTTTTAAAAAAAGGAAATCTCTCTCTCTCTCTCTCACACACACACACACACACACAAGACTTTGAACTCGAGTAAATCCAACCCAGGGGTACCAACCGCCAATTCAACAAACTTTGGGCAAACAGAACCAAGGCGAAATTTTCAACGCTAAGAAGTGAATATTTGCTAATAAACAATTAATAGAACTTGACCTCAACTACAGAGCTGGTTGTCCCACTGAACAGGGAATCAGTCAGATATTACTGGAAACGACCAATAACGACCACAATGAATAGAATAGTCATAAGACTTTAAGGAATAACGGAAAGAGAGCAATAATCCCAAACTATATATAAATGAGATGATACGTCAATGGATGTCACATGATTCAAGACTTATCAAAAGAGTGGCGAGCATTTCTTCTTCTCTCCTCCGCCTCCTCCTCCTACCATCCTAATCGGAGACATTGGCAAAGAGATACCCTCAACCCCTCCCTCCATCAAGTCTCCGAAGACAACGTCAGAGAGAAAGAGAGAATGCCAACGGGCGTTTTAGTAACTATTATAAATAAACTGCTACGGTTCCAGTTACACACACACACATAACCACACAGATGCCAACGGCCGCTGTGGTAACTGTTCCAGTTAACACACACACACACACCCAGACCCAGAGAGAGAGAGAGACTCCATATCATCTTCTCAACCCGACAGACGAGTGATCATAATATCAAGGTCGATTATCGGGCGATTTCCGGTAAGATCTTCGACTTAATGAGCATTGGGTTGTCACCAGAATCATAGCATCTTGTTCCCCAGTGATTCCAACAACGAGAGAGAGAGAGAGAGAGAGAGAAGCAATTTTCGTATAATACTGTCGAACAAGATTTAAAATCTAGGCCGTTCGTGTTTAAATATTCAGGACGGGACGAGTAGTCTTGAAATCTGAGATATATAGGGGCGGGGGTTGGGGGGGGGGCGCACCTCGGAAAGACATTTAGTGGGGGGGGGGTGTACCTCTTAAATGATTCCATCCCAGGACCATTTATCTAATAATGATAATAATAATAATAACAGTAACACTTTATAATACGTTCTTGTCAGCCATCTTTCCTTCATGACCGCCTTGAAAGACGGGGGGGGGGGGGGGGGGGGGGGGGGGGGGGGGGGGGGTTGGTGAAGCTGGGTGAGTTCACCTTAAAAATAATTAATTATCTAAATAATTAATTTCATCATAAAATTGTTCATTATATGATCAGAAAATGCGGTGACCGTAAAAGATTCCATTCACAATCTTCAGAATATTATAACTAACATTTACGGTACTAAAAGTAATACGACATTAAACAAATAATCTGTTAATAACGCCTTGATAATACTGATCAAACAGTTACAATTCAATTTAGGGCCGTTGACAGATACAGAGAGCATGTGGGAAACCTGCAGCTTGAGAGAGAGAGAGAGAGAGTGTGATGTGTGTCACCGGCTCAGGTGCAACGTAGGTCTAGATCCACAAAAGCGCTAAATTTCAATTACATTTAAGCTTTTCCAGCACTGGATATCATTATGTTTTCTCTCTCTCTCTCTCTCTCTCTACGAGCACATGAATTTGCTTCCGTAAGTTCGTTGCTAATAGAGGTATACTGCTAAATACCATAGCTCGACTTCGTTATTGACTAATAGGCTCAGAAAGACCTAATTGAGCCAATAATGATTAGGACCAATCGTAGACACATTTATTGCTAAAAAATAAACAATAGATAAATTAAAAAAAAGTGAATGGGTACGTTCGCCATGCCCAGGGTCCCCGTAGGATAGAATACACAGCATTTCAACGCCACCAAGTGGCTATATCGGGCAGGGCACCAAACCAGGTTGGCTACGGGCATACCGAGTTAAATGGGCACTCGGAGCCTTTATAGCGACGGCAGAGAATCTCTGCTATGACAAAACTAATCCCGGGAATCCCGAGAAAATACATAAGAATTAGAGACATATTCGATGTTTATTTAATCATTTCTGTTCCCGAGACGACGATCTCTGGGGCCGATTCAAGCCGCTGTTCGGCTCGCACGATTTCACCATAATTACGACAATAACTGAAAAATTAACCGATTCAGATCCAATTCTGCTAATAATTAACGTATTTGAGGTTGAAAATATAACTGAATTGACGTCAAATTCAATTATTATCGCCTGTTTCAAGTTACGAGGCTGCGTATTGGTTTCAATCAGAGATACGAAATAACTAGAGTTTCTTTTTGTTCTTCTATCAGGTCGGCCATCTTGGTGTATGGGACGGACGACCTGACCTCTAATAAAAAAAAATAATGAGGAAAAACTCCCAAACAGGTTGGCAAAGACTAGACGAGGATTTTATTATAGAAAATTTAAGACTAATAAATTAAAAAATGAAAATGAAACTACAAAAACATAAGAAAATGAAACGACGCAAAAGACACAACAGGGAAATTTCGAACTATGTACGTTCGCAAACATGGCGTTACGAACCATCACCAAGTCACTTTTCAAATCGCGGGAAAAAAAACACCGGAATAGATTCCCATCTTAATGGAATAATGACTGGAATCCAAAGTTGAATGATGTAGCAACCCTTACATAATGACATCAGCTTCACTGCCCAACGAATAATTTTACAGATAAAAAAAAATTATTCTCCTAAATCTACTTTACGAAAACGGTTGAGTGATCTGCGCTAGCAATACAGTTAATTCAGTTATAAAAGTCTTTTTTTTTTTTGAAAAAAAAAAAAATCGGCACAAAGAAGTTTGCCAAAATAACGATGTAAAACCACAAGGGTTTGCTGTCGATTTCCGTCGTAAAAACGGTCTACATTTTAATATTATTATGCTAGGTCTAATGCCACATCGCAATCGTCCGCCATGACACTTAATGTCCCACTACTTTAAGCAACTAATATTAAAATTAGCAAGAATTACCGACAACACACCATTTTAAAATATATAAATTAATGCAATAAACATATAAACCAACAAACAGGAGATATATACTATATCTATATATATATATATATATATATATATATATATATATATATATATATATATATAAAGTCAAAACAAAAAAAATAGCTTGCGAGATATGTATGTGCAAGGCAAACTAATGCCTTGGCTGGCATGTGGCCACCAGACAAGATGGTGAAAAAAAGCAATGATTAGAGCTCTCTCTCTCTCTCTCTCTCTCTCTCTCTCTCTCTCGTTTAGGTATAAAATGGCGCCATTCATACAAGCCAATGGAACTCGATCACTAGACTGGATTTGAAAACAATAGACTTAGTACTAGTCTCACCACACTACGTTATCCACAGCTTAATATATTGCAAACAAAATGCAACTTTAGACGATACACAGCGGCCAAGCAACCAATTAAAGCAAAACAACATTATTTTTTCAAATGAATGATGCGTATTGACTTAATTGACTATAATGGCGTGCTTGCAAGCACACCACATGATCTGCCACGACTTTTAGACCGATGGGCTCAAAAAAGAGGAATGTCGATACAGATAGCTTCTCTGAAGAGTTATGTTTGTTTGTTTGTTTTGTACGGTACTTTTACGTTGCATGGAACAGTGGTTATTCAGCAACGGGACCACCAACGGCGTTTACGTGACTTCCGAACCACGTCGAGAGTGAACTTCTATCACCGGAATACACATCTCTCACTCCTCAATGGAATGGCCGAGAATCGAACCTGTGACCACCGAGGTGGAACGCAAACACCATATCAACCACGCCACTCTGAAGAGTTATGGAACAGAGTCAAACCAGACACGCGCGGTTTATTTTTACAATCACTAAGAAACCATGATGACGGTATTCCACTGCTTTGGCACTGTGTTCAATGCTTCTTTGCAGTTATTTTTCAAATTCCAGCCCAAACTGTGAACTTGTGTAAGGTTCAAGTAAACGTAGCGCTGACGAATTTCCTGGGACATTTATTGCTCCAATCCCTCTCACCCACTTCCTCCTCCTCCTCCAACTTTCCTCATTAGAAGAGACCCTGGCAAGGAGAAATACCCTCCCAAACCCTCTCTTCCACCCCCTCCCCCCTCAACCATTTCTCTCCCATCCAACGACCAACCACTTCCCACCCCATCTCCAGCTCTACCGAAACTGCCTTGTTCTAAGGCATTTTTTTTTTAAAATTTAATTATAATAATAATAACGTATCTTAGCTGATTTATAATAATAATAATAAATTAATAATAATATAATAATAATAATAATAATAATAATACAAGAAAAACGGAAGTTAAAAACTATATTAAAAACGCGTAGCTCTTACGCAACTTCTAGAAGGTAGAAACCTAGGGTTCTAGACCCCATCATACACCAACTCTTCGGCATGCACCTAATGAGTGACAGACAGACACAAACAGATTAAACACACACACACACAGATTAGGGAGGACAAATACAGGCCAAGTGACAT
>NC_087218.1:5449923-5474863 GCF_015104395.2 Macrobrachium nipponense
TCGTAGTTATTCATGTGACGCCATAAGAAGTGAAGAAAAGTACACCTAGGCCCATACACTTATGTCACTGATGAACTGGGGAGTAGATCACTCTTAACACTTCAGAGAGAGAGAGAGAGAGAGAGAGACCAAATTACTTTTGATAGCCCGCAGACACCTCCAGCTCTCAATGTGATTAGCATTTGAACTAGAATTCATGCAATGAAAAACTATACAATTTAAGCGAGGGTTGAGGGTGGGGCCGGAGGTAGAGGTAGAGGGAGGGGTCATACATAGTCCTCTGAAACTCACCTCCCCCTTAGAATAAGAAGAAAAAAAACACAATTTCATTAAGCGATAAATGAGACAGCTTCCTAACCTTTCCAAGACCGGGCAATTGACCAGGTTCAACCGACACTCAAAGAAAAACAAACCAATCATTAGCAAATGGTATGACACACATAAACAAGATCAAGCTTATTTGAGAGAGAGAGAGAGAGAGAGAGAGAGAGAGAGAGAGAGAGAGAAAGTAATAATAATAATAAGCTTTATTTCCAATATTTACATTGGCTATTCTTTATCTTACAAAGGATCAAATGTATATCAATGCATGAGTTACATTTCATACTACTCACAGTTTCCTGTATACAACAAACCTGATTGAACATCTTAAAAATACAAAATAAAACGTAGCCCTGCAATACATAGTATAATATTATGTATGACTTTACTTACATGTGTAAGTAGGCATCATTATGATTTACAAAGTTGCCCTTCTATTATAACAATTCTGGAGATGCAGTGATGTTACCGTATAAAGCTTTATCAACCTACCGGCAAAAAATGTTTCTTTAGAGCTTATTTGAAAGAATTGATATTAATTATTGTTTTTATAGCTGTTGGTAGCTTATTCCAAGCTAAAGGACCCTGTACAGTGAACGATCTTTTACCCAGCTCGGTATTTGTCCTTGACACGTGAAGGTCGTTGCTTTTTCTTGTTGTCCTGTCACTTCTGAATCCAACTAATGATAGAGGAAAAATCCATGTTGGTAATACGTTATTTGTATTAATAGACATAGGTCGTACTGTATTCTTTGTTCTATATTTAGCCATTCTAATTTCTTTAAAATTGGGGTTACATGATCACATTTCTTTACCTTACCATCAGTTACTTTTGCCGCAGTTTTTGAGTTTTTGTATTCGATGTTGTTGTTTAGACGTAGTTCCCCATTCCTTCAAATAGTAGTTAACTATGCTTAACGCAAGCAACTGAACAACCATTTTGCGCATTTCATGATCAAATCTGTCTTTTATTCTGTCTATGAAAATTAGTGTTCCATTCACTTTCCTACTGACTTCATTGATATGAGCATCAAAACACATGTACTGATCGAAGTAAACTCCGAGGTTTTTTACATGGTCACTTTTTCTAATAGCATGGCCATTAAAATTTATAACCATATTATCAGGAATTTGAGAAACGTATTGTCTTGAGCCAAGGGAAATATACTGAGTTTTTTATTCGTTTACATTTAATCCATTAGTTTGGAAATAATATTTAGCATTTTCTATTATACTTTCCGATCTTCAAATTAACATTTGTATTTCTTCTATGGTTCCGGTGATTAGGATCTGACTGTCATCTGCATACTGTATTAAGAGACAATCCTGTAATGAAGTAGACATATCATTGATATAGATTAAGAAAAGAATTGGTCCTAATATTGATCCTTGTGGGATCCCAAATTGTACTGGCTTAGAGGAAGATGTGACATCGTCTATTCTTACTGACTGATACCGATTTTCCAAATAATGTTTGAACCAAAACGGGTCGATTTTTAATTTTATACATTTACTAAGTAATATATCATGGCTAACGCTATCAAATGCTTTAGAAAGATCCAACAATATGGGAAGAGAGATCTTTTTTTTTCGTCTGTTACTATAAATTTTCTCTGTGAGCTTCATGAGTGCGGTTTCGGTGGATAGATGTGGTCTAAAACCATGTTGGGTTTGTGATAAGTTATTTCCGTAAGATATTGCATGAGCTGAACTGCAACTAATTTTTCTAATATCTTAGATAAGACTGGTAGAAGTGATATATAGGCCGATAATTTTCGACTACATCGGGGTCACCGTTCTTGAAAAATGGTATTACATGCGATAGTTTCCAGTCGGTGGGGTAGAGACCAGTAACAATGGAGGTGCTTACTATAACGGTTAGGTAAAAACTTATCACGGGTAAGGCATCTCGTATGAAACGGAGAGAGATACCATCAGATCCAAACGCCTTTGAGTCATTCAAATGCCTCACTACCAAGACAACTGCATTTACGTCAACGGGTTGCGGTCTGAAGAGGTTATTCGCGATACCTTGAGGTATAATAGTATCTATAGTGGGCAGATTATTATTTGCATTGAAGATCTGTTGAGAATTTTCGAAAGCCAGTCGACCTACATTTGCAAAATATTCGTTAAATTCTTCTGCTTTATCTTTCTTATCTTTATAATCACGGATGCTTACGTTACTATTTGTGGCAGGGATCATTTCATGAACAATTTCCCATTTAGTAGACAAATTACCATGAAAGTTTTTAAACTTATCTTTAAAATGTTCTGGGTTCTTTGTTTTAATAAGTTGATTAACTCGTTTTTATGGTTTTTATAAGTATTTCTTAATTCTAAGTTTAATGTGTCCCTTTTGACTCTTTCATGCAATTCGTCTCGTGTTTTCATTTGTATTTTAAGGTCATGGCTTATCCAAGGAGCCGGGTATCGGGTAATTACTTTCGTTACACATGGGGCATATTCATTTAAACTCTCAACAAAAACACTAGCACATATAGAAACTTGAAGAGATTTACATTGTCGGTATTTAAAATTTTTATTAAGGTTAGGGGTTCTATTTAACAGGCTATCACAGAACGTATTCTGATTATAGTGTCTTAAACAACGAAATGTTCTAGTTACAGGCTGCCTTTTTGGTTTTGAAATATCTATTTGTAGCGTTACCAACTCATGGTCAGCGACAGGACAAGGAACTACTTCAGCTTGGGAAATCATTTCTGGTCTGTTTGTGATGACATCATCTAGCAGTGATGAGCTTGTGCTTGTAATTCTTGTAGGTTTATTAATAGCCTGGTGTAGGTTTAATTGGCGTACAATTTTACCTAGTTTACTATTAGCAGATAATAAATCATCATTAACATCCCCTAGTATAAAAACTGGCTTTCCACGTAAGGAAAAAACTTTATAAACAGCCCTAATGTAGTCGAAAGAGGAGACTAAAGTTTTGGGATGTCGGTAAACACACCCTAAAATGAATTATGGGAGCTTTTTATGTTGTATAGTTATCCAGACATCCTCCACTCCTACTACTCTATCAACAATTAGGGTCATTCTATTTACTTTTAAATCATCTCGAACATAGATACAAGTTCCTCCTCCTCTTCCCTGGTCGCAACGATAGATATTAAAATTTGAAATGTTTACAAAATTGTCTCGGATACCCGCATCTAACCACGTTTCACTTATACATAAAATGTCTATTTTTCTTTCTTTTATTAAGAATTCCACTCCATCAAAATTCTATTATAAGGAAGAGCATTTGTGTGTTCTATAGTTAGCAGGTTTCCCACATCCCTCTCTGCGATAGCGATCTTCACTGTACCTTCTGCAGTGCCATCTTCCTGGTCGTTATCCTATGGATCATAGCGAGGGCATAATCGACTTTTATGGTCTAAACCATGCCAGCTATCGCATCTAAGAGAGAGAGAGAGAGAGAGAGAGAATGATTTTAGGATCGTCTGGTGGACACGCCCGTTTCGATGCCATACTTTGACGGGTAACGACGAACAACGTCTATGTGAGCTGTTTATGAATTCAGTGCGTCCGGCACTACTATATTAATGATTTAGGTTAAACTGTCCATACGCTAGCACGGGCTCTTTCACCGCAACACACAAATATGCTGAGGAATAATAAGAGAAATTAAAGCAGAAAATAGAGTGGGTATCAATACAGAGTAAGAGACAAGTGTTTCTGTAGCGAGTTTCAGTTAGTACTACAAAGAGTCCAGGAAGGAAACTATGCTTTGGCGAGAGAGAGAGGAGAGAGAGAGAGAGAGAGAGAGAGAGAGAGAGAGCTTCAGTCTGAAGAAAATGGAGATTGCAAAGGAAATGGGAATGATTTGGGAACAAGAATAGGCTAATGCAAAAAAAGTGATAATAAACGCGTTTAAAATAATGAAGAGCAGCGTCCGAGATCGACCTGGAATGGGGAGAGAGAGAGAGAGAGAGAGAGAGAGAGAGAGAGAGAGAGAGAGAGAGAGACTGGATATACTGTTGCCAAAATGTCATCGTATGTTTTGTCATAAATGACGCGGTTGTTAATTATTCAGATAAATCTCATGGAGACTCTTTCATAAATTTAACCAACCAAGAGGGAAGGGACAACCTACAGTATTTTACTGTGCACCAACTGTAGGCGCTCCTGAGAGCCTTTCTACAGGGAAATTACAAAGGAAATCGTTCAGAACAGTGGTTCTCTCAAACTCTCCCAAACTTTGCTAATACTCGGGCGAATGCCCCTCACATAAATATAGGTGGAAACATGACCACCCCCCCCCCCCCAACTCTCTCTCCCTCTTTACACAGACACACGCCATATTAAAAGTGCAATTTAGCAGGTGTTCATCTACAGTCTGACCTAATTTAATGTGACGAGTGAGGAGCCTGGTTCCGGGAACACCTGGTTCCTTCCGGGAACAGCAACCGTCAAAATTTGGAATCGTTCGTTAACTGCAGACATAGATAGTTAAAACTGATTTCGGTTGCAATACAGCGAGTGAAAGTTGCTTCACACTAATGTTGTTGCAAAGGGATATAAGATATTTCAACGCCTTTTTAGCTAATGAGGGAGAAACTCCCTTGTATTTAGTTTTCCATAAGGCCATCTGAAACGTTAATTAACTTTTTTTTTCCAGTCACTGAGATTCTGCTTTGGAAAATATTCCCGTAGATTGTCCTGCAATTGCTTTATGGTAGGTGGTGAATCATGCAGTCACTTGTACTATCAGCCAGTTCTAAAAGGTCACTTCATTCCAAAAATAAACCTGCAAGAGAGGTGACACCTTACAAACCCAGAGACCCAAACTTCATCAATGAACTGGGTTGACAGAGAAGACTTGTGCCCTCTGAGAAAAACTTTTAGCTCTCTTTTATCCAAAAATAATTATTTTTAAGTTCATTTTACAATTCAATACATATTTACATTATATGTAATTTATGTACAAAGTCAACGAATATATAGAAATACTTCTCATTTCTCGATTCATAAACACGTGGGAGAATTTTAGCAACGGAGTTCTTTCTGATAATGGACCCCATCTCGAACCACACTGAGGCAGAAAACACTCGAAAACTTCAAGAGCCCTAAAAATTGACGAAATTGACTACCTTCAAATTGACTGCCCCTGCATTGTGTGTGTATCACCCTACACATCCGGCCGTAGGGTGTGGGTGCAATTTCAAACAGTTTTATGCCTGTAGTGACAATTAGAGGCGGTGGAACTCTTTCTCAAAACCTCACCCATCATGGTGCTAATGGAAGTTCAACCAGGAGTAATGCAAGCACAATTTGACGAGGCTACAGTTCAAATGTAGTACTACGTGTGAATTGGTGAATTTGGAGCAAACTAAAGCAAGTAAACTATTGTATAATCATACAATTCCTCATAAGACCTGACCCTGCAGCATTGCAGTCTTGCACACTAACTTAGAGATGATGTTCCCCATCAACAAATCACTAATGTATTCATACCCTGAATAATGCATAACCACAACAAAACTCATAATGACGATGAATAAATACACAGCTTAGCACCGCCTGGTTACTTAAACAAATAACACCAAACGTAGTACTACAGCACCATTAGTATCCTATTCCCCCTCCTCCCAAAACTCACAAAAGTATCTAAAGGGAAATGGAAAGAATGAACTGTTATTATCTATTCACTGCAGACAGTTTTATTCTCGCATATGCTAAAGCGCAGATATTCATTTAATACCGTACTGACTCAACCTCGGGAATATTTATTCTTCATTCCCAAGGAGAATTATATATGGCGTCTAGTCCTACAGGAATTCGAACCTGAGCCTTTGGTTTAGATACGATGGATGCAATAATTATGTATGTGTATATATATGTGTATATATATATATAGATATATAATATTAATTATTATATATATATATATAGATATATATAATACAGTACATACAACATACTACATACATACATAAAAGCGACTAGACAACGACAAATCATCGTCAATACACAAAAGAGCAAAAGTGCAGAATGATAAATTTCCAAATGAGTTTGAAAATGTTATCGCACATTACGTCTGTAGTGGTTCCCAACCTTTTTTTTTTTTGGGGGGGGGGGGGGGGGGAGGGGTCATATCCCACCTAATAAACCTCTAAAACCCCGTGGTAAGATATAATAATTATATATTCACGTCGAGGAAGCACAAAAGGCCTCTGACTTGGTTCTCTCCATAACATGATGTCTGCTACTGATACAGTTACAGCTCTGAAGGCAAGATTTTGTTAGTACTATCGCTGGACTCTCTCTCTCTCTCTCTCTCAGGATTGGGGAACCAGGTTCAATTGACCTACTCCTCAAGAGCCTGTGGACGAGAAGGCCGCCGCCAATGAATGCTTATGATTCAAACCAGGAAAGCCGAAATGAGACCTTACAAAGAAACATTGACAATGAGAAGGAGAAGGAAAGGAATGGAATATACATAAAAGGGATTGCAAAAAAGGAAATTCTGAGCCATTTAAAAATCCGTTACTACAGCAGTAACACAACTGCATGAATATGTTCATAAATGTCAACTGTATCTCATACTGGAAAACCTTCAGGTATTGACTCTGCGAAATGTTCCATTGCTTACATGTAGGAGAATGAAGGAGTAACTGTAATCTGAATTTCATTTCCCAAAGTTCGACAGCTCTTTAAAGAGCGCCAATTAAGGTAGCGTGAGAAGAGAGCGGGGAATTGCGGGTCATTGGCTGATTCACATTTCCTGTGAAATGCAGCCTTACTCTATTGAATCATTAGTTTCAAAATGTATCAAAAGATATCATATGCTGTAATTAACAGAGGTCAACGATGAAAAATATTTGCATATTTCTAATTAACCCAAGTTGTAGGGGACGGAAATTGCCCGTTAGATGGTTACCGTTTTCTATGCAGGAGGGTGCAAACAGTTGGAAAAAAAACAATAAAATACTGTAAAATAAGATACAGTAGAGTGTAAGCCATCATCACACTAATGAATATGAACACCAGGCCAAAATATACAGGACTTCAACTACAGGCTGAACGAAATGTCGACCCAGAACGTGAAGACATAACCCAGACTCCTCCTAGACAAAACCATTTATTTATTTATTTATTTTAATGATAACGAGGAGAACTGACGGGAAGAAATCTTGACCTAACTCATGAATGCACAATGGACCCACACTCCCTTGGGAACATCATTCCTGAGGGGATTCATGGGAACAGGAATAAGGAAGGTCCTTCTAGGCCTATAAGATAGGAACACCGAATGCATTACAAGCAGACTCTATATCTGGTATATTTGGTATGGTTTTAAATCTGGGTTTTTGTTACATCATCCACACTTAATTGTTATGATAATAAGACTTTGCAATTTGCAAAAACGAACAGAAGTTTCAACTTGACGCTTTGAATATTGATATACCGAACGTGGCTTATGCAGTTCTCTTTTGAGTAGCTTCGTTTCTTGAAAAAACTTACATCCTTACAAATATATGACTGATTGTAAACCAGTTTTTCCGAGTAGTTTGAATTTTGTTTTAAAAAAAGGAAATCTCTCTCTCTCTCTCTCACACACACACACAAGACTTTGAACTCGAGTAAATCCAACCCAGGGGTACCAACCGCCAAATTCAACAAACTTTGGGCAACAGACCAAGGCGAAATTTCAACGCCTAAGAAGTGAATATTTGCTAATAAACAATTAATAGAACTTGACCTCAACTACAGAGCTGATCGTCCCACTGAACAGGAATCAGTCAGATATTACTGGAAACGACCAATAACGACCACAATGAATAGAATAGTCATTAGACTTTAAGGAATAAAGGAAAGAGAGCAATAATCCCAAACTATATATAAATGAGATGATACGTCAATGGATGTCACATGATTCAAGACTTATCAAAAGAGTGGCGAGCATTTCTTCTTCTCCTCCTCCGCCTCCTCCTCCTACCATACTAATCGGAGACCCTGGCAAAGAGATACCCTCACCCCCTCCCTCCATCAAGTCTCCGAAGACAACGTCAGAGAGAGAGGGGGGGGGGAGAATGCCAACGGGCGTTTTAGTAACTATTATAAATAAACTGCTACGGTTCCAGTTACACACACACATATAACCACACAGATGCCAACGGCCGCTGTGGTAACTGTTCAGTTAACACACACACACACCCAGACCCAGAGAGAGAGAGAGACTCCATATCATCTTCTCAACTCGACAGACGATTGATCATAATATCAAGGTCGATTATCGGGCGATTTCCGGTAAGATCTTCGACTTAATGAGCATTGGGTTGTCACCAGAATCATAGCTTCTTGTTCCCCAGTGATTCCAACAACGAGAGAGAGAGAGAGAGAAGCAATTTTCGTATAATAACTGTCGAACAAGATTTAAAATCTAGGCCGTTCGTGTTTAAATATTCAGGACCGGGCACGAGTAGTCTTGAAATCTGAGATATATAGGGGCGGGGGTTGGGGGGGGGGCGCACCTCGGAAAGACATTTAGTGGGGGGGGGTGTACCTCTTAAATGATTCCATCCCAGGACCATTTATCTAATAATGATAATAATAATAATAACAGTAACACTTTATAATACGTTCTTGTCAGCCATCTTTTCCTTCATGGCCGCTTTGAAAGAAGGGGGGTGGGGGTTGGTGAAGCTGGGTGAGTTTTCACCTTAAAAATAATTAATTATCTAAATAATTAATTTCATCATAAATTGTTCATTATATGATCAGAAAATGCGGTGACCGTAAAAGATTCCATTCACAATCTTCAGAATATTATAACTAACATTTACGGTACTAAAAGTAATACGACAAATAATCCGTTAATAACGCCTTGATAATACTGATCAAACACAGTTACAATTCAATTTAGGGCCGTTGACAGATACAGAGAGCATGTGGGAAACCTGCAGTTTGAGAGAGAGAGAGAGTGTGTGTGTCACCGGCTCAGGTGCAACGTAGGTCTAGATCCACAAAAGCGCTAAATTTCAATTACATTTAAGCTTTTCCAGCACTGGATATCATTATGTTTTCTCTCCTCTCTCTCTCTCGCTCTCTCTCTCTCTCTCTTCTCACGAGCACATGAATTTGCTTCCGTAAGTTCGTTGCTAATAGAGATATACTGCTAAATACCATAGCTCGACTTCGTTATTGACTAATAGGCTCATAAAGGCCTAATTGAGGCAATAATGATTTAGGACCAATCGTAGACACATTTATTGCTAAAAAATAAACAATAAATAAATAAAAAAGTGAATGGGTACGTCGCCATGCCCAGGGTCCCGTAGGATAGAATACCCAGCATTCAACGCCACCAAGTGGCTATATCGGGCAGGGCACCAAACCAGGTTGGCTACGGGCATACCGAGTTAAATGGGGCACTCGGAGCCTTTATAGCGACGGCAGAGAATCTCTGCTATGACAAAACTCATCCCGGGAAGAAAATACATAAGAATTAGAGACATATTCGACGTTTATTTAATCATTTCTGTTCCCGAGACGACGATTTCTGGGGCCGATTCAAGCCGCTGTTCGGCTCGCACGATTTCACCATAATTACGACAATAACTGAATAATTAACCGATTCAGATCAAATTCTGCTATTAATTAACGTCTTTGAGGTTTAAAATATAACTGAATTGACGTCAAATTCAATTATTATCGCCTGTGCAAGTTACGAGGCTACGCATTGGTTTCAATCAGAGATACGAAATAACTAGAGTTTCTTTTTGTTCTTCTAAAAAAAAAAAATGAGGAAAAACTCCCAAACAGGTTGGCAAAGACTAGACGAGGATTTTATTATAAAAAATTTAAGACTAATAAATTAAAAATGAAAATGAAACTACAAAAACATAAGAAATGAAACGACACAAAAAACACAACAGGGAAATTTTCGAACGATGTACGTTCGCAAACATGGCGTTACGAACCATCACCAAGTCACTTTTCAAATCGCGGGAAAAAAACACCGGAATAGATTCCCATCTTAATGGAATAATGACTGGAATCCAAAGTTGAATGATGTAGCAACCCTTACATAATGACATCAGCTTCACTGCCCAACGGATGGTAATAATTTTACAGATAAAAAAAAAATCATTCTCCTAAATCTACTTTACGAAAACGGTTGAGTGATCTGCGCTAGCAATACAGTTAATTCAATTATAAAAGTCTTTTTTCTTGAAAAAAAATCGGCACAAAGAAGTTTGCCAAAATGACGATGTAAAACCACAAGGGTTTGCTGTCGATTTCCGTCGTAAAAACGGTCTACAATTTAATATTATTATGCTAGGTCTAATGCCACATCGCAATCGTCCGCCATGACACTTAATGTCCCACTACTTTAAGCAACTAATATTAAAATTAGACAACACACCATTTGAAAATATATAAATTAATGCAATAAACATATAAACCAACAAACAGGAGATATTATACTATATATATATATATATATATATATATATATATATATATATATAGATATATATATATATATATTAAGTCAAAACAAAATAGCTTGCGAGATATGTATGTGCAAGGCAAACTAATGCCTTGGCTGGCATGTGGCCACCAGACAAGATGGTGAAAAAAAGCAATGATTAGAGCTCTCTCTCTCTCTCTCTCTCTCTCTCTCGTTTAGGTATAAAATGGCACCATTCATACAAGCAAATGGAACTCGATCACTAGACTGGATTTGAAAACAATAGACTTAGTACTAGTCTCACCACACCACGTTATCCACAGCTTAATATATTGCAAACAAAATGCAACTTTAGACGATACACAGTGGCCAAGCAACCAATGAAAGCAAAACAACATTACTTTTTTTAAATGAATGACTATATTGGCGTGCTTGCAAGCACACCACATGATCTGCCAGGACTTTTAGACCGATGGGCTCAAAAGAGAGGAATGTCGATACAGATAGCTTCTCTGAAGAGTTATGGAACAAAGTTATACAATCACTAAGAAACCATGATGACGGTATTCCACTGCTTTGGCACTGTGTTCAATGCTTCTTTGCAGGTATTTTTCAAATTCCAGCCCAAACTGCGAACTTGTGTAAGGTTCAAGCAAAAGTAGCGCTGACGAATTTCCTGGGACATTTATTGCTCTAATCCCTCTCACCCACTTCCTCCTCCTCCTCCTCCAACTTTCCTCATTAGAAGAGACCCTGGCAAGGAGAAATACCCTCCCAAACCCTCTCTTCCACCCCCTCCCCCCTCAACCACTTCTCTCCCATCCAACGACCAACCACTTCCCACCCCATCTCCAGCTCTACCGAAACTGCCTTGTTCTAAGGCATCTTTTTAAATAATAATAATAATAATAATAATAACTAATAATAATAATAATAATAATAATAATAATAATAATAATAATAATAATAATAATAATACAAGAAAAACGGAAGTTAAAAACTATATTAAAAACGCGTAGCTCTTACACAACTTCTAGAAGGTAGAAGCCTAGAGTCCTAGACCCCATCATACACCAACTCTTCGGCATGCACCTGATGAGTGACAGACAGACACAAACAGATTAAACACACACACACACAGATTAAAGAGGACAAACACAGGAATACAAATAAGTTCGTTTCGTGCACAAACACCTGACTGGGGGGTCGGGAGGACTGTATGAATGATGGCTTCAGAACACGAGGAAGAGAATGGGAAAATGAAGAGACATAATTAAAACTGTACTTGTAATAAAATGCGAATCTAGGCAGACAGGCGTACTACCAGTCTGATGGTGCCAAAGGAACCACACACATGCCCAGACATGGTGTCTAAAAATCTAAATGCCAAGAACAAGAGGTCATCAACAGCTAACAGTATAGTTTGTATAGTGTTTCCCTCGAGAAGGACTGATCTCCATTCACCTGCAGGCAAAGCTATTCGACCCATGCCCAGACATGGTGTCTAAAAATCTAAATGCCAAGAACAAGAGGTCATCAACAGCCAGACAGGTATAGTGTGTGTATAGTGTGTCTCAGAAGGACTGAATCACCATTCACATGCAGGAAAAAGCTATTCGACCTATTGCAGACCAAGATGAATATATCAACCTACACATAATGACTGCTACTACCAGGTCATCACAATTATTAACATTCCACTATCAAAACCATACAGGGTGAATGGCTCTAACAAAATAGCGGAATAAAACAGAAAATATTTCATATCTATACAACACTAAGGTTGACTTTGACACTATAATATGTATACATATAAATGATATAGTAAGCACATATACAATCGAAATGGAAAGGACCTATAATGAATTAGGAGAGGATCTAATGATTCATGGGGGTAGGAGGAGAAGAGAAGAAGGAAAGAGAAGAGGAAGAGACGAGAAGAAGGGAAGAAGAAGAAGAAGAGAAGAAGAGAAGAGAGAGAGAGAGACATACATACAAGGTTTTGGAACATTGTACTAGAGACTTTCCTTAAGAGAAATAATAATAACAAACAGAATTACGGTCATATTGAACTGTTGTAAATACGTTTCTGACAATATGAGATTTTCCGATGGAAAAACTATTAATTTTGAAACGTGGGAACACGAAGAACCCGAAAGGTTGGTAAATAAAGAAAAAAAAAAATCTAAACAGCTTAGCTTTATGGGAACAAACCAAGCGGACAACTAACTAATGACCCTCACAGCCAGACAGAAAGAGACTTTTCTCAACGTTGTCATAAACAAGGAAATATTTATGTAAATACGACAGTATATATGGCCGCCGCCTCCTCCTCCTCCCCACACTTCGAAAAGAAAGAAACGAATTCAGTTGAAACTTGAAAGTCTGGTGGAGTGAGGCTCTGGCATCAGATTTTCTGAAGTCACAATTTCGGGAAACGAAAAACACCAGAAAGGAGTGTGTAGGCCTATAAGTTGCAGAGAGAGAGAGAGAGAGAGAGAGAGCTCCCTAATCTATCTCTTTTAGTATCATAGATTTTCTGAAATCACAAATAGACCAGAAAGGAGTGTAGGCCTAGTGATATGGATTATGTTACGGTGAATCTGCTGCTGTGTGTGTGTGTGTGTGTGTGTGTGTGTGAGAGAGAGAGAGAGAGAGAGAGAGAGAATGATTAATAAAGACACATTATCTTATGGGTTTGGAATATTCCCCTGATGGCAAAATGAGTCTTTGCCGTCGAGTACAAAAACACTCCATCAATCAATCCTCAAAAGCAAAAGTTGCAGGTGGGGGCAAGAGTGGACCGAGTCCTTTTCCGAATACTACGTATGCCATCCATTTCAATGAGGAGGAATTTGCACCCCTCCTCTCTCTATTGGTGTTTCAAAAGCTTATTAAATGGAACGTATAAATCTGAGAAGCGTGGTCAGACAGACAGACAGACAGAGAGAATAGCAACTGAGGTGGACATTCGATAGCAACCATTTACCGGACTTAGCAACTGAGGTGTTGTGGGGGGAAGGCAGGGGGTTCATTTCATGAACTAACGATCTAAAAGGCTCTTATTATCACAAATCAGATATGGTAACAGAGACGAATGGAATTGGAGTCCATGATCACGATATAGAAGCAGAGGTTGACGTCAACAATGGCGATCACGGTTATATGAATACACGGTATCGAATGCATTAGTACTATAGTTGGTTTCGATAAGTCGAAGTCACATTCGGATGGTAGGTACGATTTCCTTTTTTTTTCAGTTATTATTACAACAATGGGTTGTAGTCGGGGGATATTTACATGTATTCATTCTCAGTCGCAAAGATTAAAGTTTGACCGATATTTTAGTTAACTTCATCTTTACTGTCAAGTAATTTCCCTCGCCTCTCAACTAGTACTAATCAATGGAAAGGTGGTGCTATCTTAATATAGCGTACGTGCATTATCTCTCTCTCTCTCTCTATAACAATATTCTTTTGTAATTCGCTCTTCAAATAGTTCTCCATTACACGGCTTTTTGGATAGGCATGGAACCAGGAGAGAGAGGAGAGAGAGAGAGAAGAGAGAGAGAGAGAGCTCGTCTATCACTTAAAAAGTGGGAAAATATATATACAAAAAAATAAAATGATAATAGAACAAGCACATATTAGTACCTCTACCTACGTCAATCCCTTATGGTTAGTCATGGATACTTATCGACCAAAAACCGGTTACTACCTACAGGTGAGTCAGCAGGACCCAAACGAAATCTGGGCCGTTTGAAACAAGGGCTCTGCCGGCACCTTCCCCCACCCCCACCCCCAACACCACCCCGGTCTCCACCAATTGGAAAGCATGGCTCCATCATCCAAAAAAATAAAGCGGTTTTTTCCACAGAATCGGATGACGTTGGTCACAAACACACAGGGTAGATCTACATCGTCTAAACTCAATATATAGCGGTAATAATAATGGTTATTAATATCCTTTTGTAATTAGCGATTAAGTTCAAGGGAAACGCCCTCCAGCACCAGATTCTCACTGACAACAAATATGAACAAAAGCAAATGTTGCTCTTCTTCGAATTCTTTTGGTAAAAAGTAAAGCTTTATAACTGCCCTCCAGAAAACTATGATGGATAGAAGCTGGCCCAATTCACGGCATATAACAGTATCATCGGCAAAGAAACTTTAGGGGGTAAAATCTCTTTGCATTCAAAGCGATTCTCGACCATAATGAAGGTGGTGCATAGCATGGTTCTTCATGCGCACATTCTGAACGGGGTTTTAAGGAAGGAAAATTACGCGCCATAATATGTGTTTCTCAAGTAATGACGAGCAGGATGGTTAATTTGCTATCGGCATTTAGGGAGAAGTTAACATTAAATAATTGAATTTGTAGTGTGGAGAGAGAGAGATTCCACTAGTTTCGTTAAAGTCGTGTAATCATCAACTTTTATACGTAAACGTATTTTCAAAACGTACTTCAACGGAATCATATGGATGGGAGAATATGATATTACGGCAATAATATAGAAGAGACAGTTTGTGTGTGTGTGTACCAGTTCTCTCTCTCTCTCTCTCTCTCTCTCTCTCTCTCTCTCTCGTCGTACAGACTAAATGTCACTAACACCCATTTGCGTTTTAGGAGGAAAAAACAAAATTCAAGTCATGACATGTATATTGCAAATAAATAACTTTTTTATTCGTCTAATTGTCATGCTACTTGTAGTATATAATTTGATTACACGCTGTGGATAAACATGGATGCACAGCTCCAATAATTACCTTCATTATGCCCCAATGAAGAAGACACGGACATAATCCCCCGAGGGAGAACTTGAGAGCCTGAAGGAGGCAGACTAAATTCGACCATCTTGAGTGGTGTGGGTTCTTTCTATAGGTCAACTTTTAAAATAGCGATTCATTGAAGGATTAAAGTCACACCCAAGAAAGTTACGATCAGTTCTCGTCCTGTGAGGTGTCTGCCAACACCTTATTTTTTCATTGGGTTTCTGTCAAAGAAAACTATTGAGATAAATAGATGGCTTTGCCGTCCGTCCGCACTTTTCCCCGTCCGCGCTTTTTCTGTCCGCCCTCAGATCTTTAAAAACCACTGAGGAGGCTTTAATCAGCTTGGAATTTAGAGGGCAATAAATCGAGATGGCTGGATCCTTAAGGCCCCATTACCCGAGATCGTCAAAGGCTGTCTGTGTGTGTGTGTGTGTGTGTGTTTTTTTTTTTTTTTTTTTTTTTTTTTTTTTTTATTAAAAGAATCCAGTTATCCACATCAGGTGTCACGTAGTATACCACCTTCAGCACCTTACTACACTTACGAGGAACGTTCTGCTATGGATCCCCATCCAAAAATAGTTTGTTCAAGAACCTCAGAATTTTCTGAGAAATTTGGTAAATCAATCTTTGAAAAAGTATACAAGTCAACTTTTAAGAATGACACTGTGGCCTTCCAGCTCCGAAGGACTTTCCAATCTGCAAAATATTTTTGAAAACTGCAAAATTCTAGATCCTATGACCACAACACTCCTTCCTTCGAAGGACACTTCCACGCTAGTCAATGGTTCACCAAGCATACAAAACCTACAGCACCGACAATATCCCCTAAGAATGTTAGAACAACTAACTTAAAAAGCCTTCTTTACTAAAGTCATTTCCTTTATCTCGTGAGCATCTGTTTACAAAAACGTCCACTACACTGAGCCTTCCAAAAGGGGGAGGGGGTGGGGGCGGGGCGGGAGGAATTCCTTTGACCAATCAGAGGCCTATACCGTCACCACTGTTTCTAACGCCTCCTTTCATTGGCTGAAATCTTTGGGTTTTGGCAAAGCCTCTTCATAAACGACTTCCCGTTCGTTGGTGAGACGGAAACTCGTTTTCAGAAATTTCTATAAAGATTAGGGTTACCTCCTGTATTAAGTAAAAAAAAAGTTATGAACAGGTAAATGAATGGATATAAATAAAATGAATGGGAATGCTCTTCAAAATTCCATATAATAATGATTAAGATACATAAATATTCGGCTTTTTAATCGTAAAATGAAAATGGGTCAGAAAATCTTGATTTATTTAAGAGACTGGTTACGGAAGCCTTCTGAATTTCGGTTATTGCAACGCATTGGTCAGCCAGTATCTGCTGGGGGTCTGATGGGGTTGGGGGTATGCATAGGGACTTCACCCCTGGGGCTTTATAAATTATATATTATCTATATACATATATATATATATATATATATGTATATATATATATATATATATATATATATATATATATATATATATATATATATATATATATCAAATTAATACAAATACGCATTGATGCTATAACTGTAGGGTGAAAAAATTAGGATAAAGCCAATTAGCCTGAACAGCAAATGTGACAAAACGTCTGTTATTTTCTAGCATCAGATTTTCTAACATTATTTAATTTATTTTTTCATTTATTTGTCAGTTTACCAATTTTGCTAATAACTGATCTTCGCTGTCTGTATTTCCCCTTTATTGGCTTCTGTTATTTCTTTCGAGCGAACGCCTCAACATTCTTTGAGAGCTTAGAGCTTTAAATCTGTGGTTCCTGTGTTAGGATTGTTCCTTATGAAGAGGTTTCATCTTCTAAGTGATTGATAATAACAATAACAATAACTAACAATAACAACAATAACAATAACAACAACAACAACAACAATAATAATAATAATAATAATAATAGACGTCGAAAACAGAATTTGAACTCAAAGCCTTTACGTTTCATGTTAAAACTTCAGGACAAATTCGTGCCTATGGAACATAGGAAGGAGAGAGAGAGAGAGAGAGAGAGAGAGAGAGAGAGAGAGAGAGTTATCTTTTCTTAGTTCCCAAATATTCCAAAATACAATTTTCGAATACAATTTTTTACTTTTTTTAGAAAATGTAAAAAAAGTTTAATGGCTAACTATAGTAATCTCTTAGGCCCCGTCCACACGGTCGACCTCTGCTCGGTAAACTTTGCCTCTTAGCGGGCTAAGCCTGTCGTACGCATTTATGCTGCTGTCCGAACGACACTGGTTGGATAGTGAGAGCCTGGCAGAGTTCCGCTGTATCTGACGTAATTTTTCTGTTTATTTTCTTCTATTTACGTGGGTGAAAATGGTTGTTTAAAAGGGACAAGTGTGGTATTTTTAGATTAATTACATTACACTGTGGCGCACACATCTGTGTATAAAGATATGTATTAAATAAACAACTAGAACAAAATTCGGTTTAATAGGACCTATACATTTTAATCAAAAGAAACGTAGCAACAAATCACCTAAAGACATTAATCTTCAATGAAGTTTATAAGAATATCATGAATAACGTAAACTAAATAGTAAGCATCACAAATATTTTAAGGAAATGCACTAAATGAATATGAATCATACAGAAACCATATTTGTGAAAAGGTATTACAAGAAAATAAGAACAAACTGACTAAGATATCTTATTTACAAGATATTAAGACTTTATGCAAGCCAGCTTCTAAAAAAACACATGTTACTTAGGACCACAACCTGCATGCCTTAATTATCAGCTTATGGTTATCGACCACTCTTGTCAACCAAGATTTATATTGGTAATTAGAGAGCCCTCTCTCCTGAATCCTTTGAGGTTGTGGTACATTAAGATATAAATATTTCAGTACATTGGTTAATTTGCATGTAAAACTTTGATTCATTCGGTCAGTTTATAAGATTACCCTTAATTACAAGTAATTATTTATATGCGGCATATATATATATATATATATATATATATATATATATTATATATATATATATAATATATATATATATATATGTGTGTGTGTGTGTGTGTGTGCTGTGTGCGTGTGTGTATATACTATATATATGTATATATGTATATACATATATATATATATATATATATATATATATATATATATATATATATATATATATATATATGGTTTTAGACAATGCAATTATGAGCAAGTTGCAAAGAACCTTGAGGAATCTTCTTGTCACCTGATTGGTCAAAAGTCAGTAAGCTTTCTCCATTATGGACTAGACTGACAGATTTCAGTAGCTTACAATAGAGGATGTTAATCTATTTGGTTTTCAAAGTTCCCATAAGTCATACTTACCTGACGTATTCATTATGAAGGGTAAAATAACGGGAAACTTTATTTTCCTTTTATTTATTTATTTGTGAAGGTTTTACATGAAATTGTGCTTTACGGACACTTTTCCGTAGGTGACGTCTTTATCCGTTTAATAGAAATATTTCCTTCAGTGAACAGCCCTGCTGCAGGCAAAACCTCGATACTTCGATAAACATTAGGAAAGCCCTATCTATACGAAGCTTTGCTCGCCGTTTCTTCGTTTTTGGCGTCACACCGAGGAAAGTTCGCAGAGCAAAGAGCTCGACCGTGTGGACAGTGCCTTAATAAAATCAAATCACTCTGAAGATAAAGATATTTATATATGACGAAAAGCGATACTAGTAATATAATGAAGATCTGCTTTGTATTAATACGTGCTAGTAATACCAAATACAAGATATCGTTTTATCAAGTAATGCTTTCTCAAGATTATGTACGTTCGCTAAATACATCTATGGAGTGCTGTGAGAATCCTTGAATAAAGTTTGGTTGTTTGAAGACGAAACTATCATATCTTGTTTTAGCAAGACCACGTATAAATCCTGCATCGATATATACGATTACTATTAAAAGTTGTGTATCCAAAACAAACTTGATAAGGGCACTTCTGAAGAACGTGAACAGTTTTCAACAAAGGGAATAAGTTATTCGTTCTGGTAGCAAACTATGGCTGTCCCCTTGTCCATAGAGGCAGGATACCAATATTCATGGAGGCTTTAACAAGCAATTAAGGGGAAAGGACGAACTAGTCTTCAAGAGAAGGAATGCATTAAAGACTTTAATCGTTTCCCATGAGGATTACTTTGTCATTTTCGATCCAAAAACTAGCAAATGACAAAAGGCTGAAAGTTTCTCGAGTAAGTCTCAAAATTTGGGATTCGCAGTAAACGTTGAGAATCCTTTTAATTCTAATCGAAATTGTCCTTTTTAGAGATACATTCAATAGGAATAATTGTTCCTGGTTCAAAGTTTCCTCAAGGAGGAATTCCTTGTTAGAGGTTTTCCTCGAGATAACAAGAATTTCTCAAATATAGAATTAATTTATTAACAGTCCCAGGTATTCCACGTCCCTTCTAGTCTTCATTTGAAAAGAACAATAATTTGCATCAACCTCAATAATAGCATTGGCACACCAAGTTTTAGGAGGAAGTTAGTTTGTTTATATAGGGTTTTTACTTTGCATGGAACCAGTGGTTATTCAGCAACGGGACCAACGGCTTTACGTGACTTCCGAACAACGTCGAGGGTGAACTATCACCAGAAATACAAATCTGACTCCTCAATGGAATGCCCGAGAAAACGAACTTCGCGGTCATAGAGGTGGCAGGTCAAGACCATACCGATCACGCCACCGCGGCTATTTTAGGAGGAAGTATATACCGTAATATGGCTTTCCACAAATTCAAACACTACATAACTACGTTCACGAAGACAAACTAGACCAGTGACAAACTAAGTGATAAAACAATTGTTAGAACAGTGAAACTTCAGGCTGAAAATTTAACATAGTAAATTAGCGTGTCTATTTTCACTATCTTATAGTTACCATCATCGTTCATACATTAGTGTAGTTTTCAACTTGAAAGTGAAAAGTGCTGCCTTTTTCACCCGTAAGGAAAGGTACTACCAACTAGCACTGCCTAGCTTCAAATATTAACCGTTAATAACCCTAACAGTTTTAAAATACTTCAGAGATACACTAAAGGTCTTACCTAGATCTCAGTTTCTGCATAGGATTAGATTTTTTGGCTTACTGCCTTTAGACAGACTTTTTTTTTCCTTTTAATGCATTCCCTCTGGAACTATTTAGAATATTTAGAACATCCATACTTAAACTAGGCAGTCTTAATTCTCTCCTCGCTCCTCAACTCACGCTTAATGATACTAGTTTTAGATATTTTCACACTTTAAAAATTTAATTTTATTAAATCTTCAGGTAATGAAGTAAGTGCCATTAAAATAACTACTAAACGACTGATTAGAAAGTAATTAGTTATTAATTTATAAAAATTTGTGACAATCTTCAGTCAAATTTGTGACAACCTTCAGTCAAATTTGTGACAATCTTCAGTCAAATTTGTGACAATCTTCAGTCAGAACCAGAAAATAGTACATGATTACATATACTTTTAAACTAATTTTACTAAGGAGAATATTTTAAGATGAAAACAGCATTTTGCACGCCAGATTTTGACAAAATCTGGTTTTTCAAAGTACATATTTAAAAACCTTAGTAAATAAGACATACAAATAGTAGGATGCTAAGAAATACAAAATCTATGAGAGTATCTTCTATGAGACCCAAGATAATCAAAATTTGTAAGAGACCTCGTAAAAGACTTAAAATACTATACTTAAACGATGCTAAGCAATAAGAGTAATACTGGTTTATTATAAAAAAGTTTGTAAAGAAAAAATTTTGGTACAGTAATCTATAACTAAAGTTGTAGCGTTAAGTGCAAGTACGTAACTAAAATTCCCAAACGCTACACTTTAGAAAATTAACCTCTGAATGACAAACTTTAGTAGATCAGTTGCAAGATGCCCAACCAAATCTGTCAGCACGAGGGACGCGAGCCTTTATAATTTGTCACAAATTCCAAGTAGTAGAAATCCTGAAGAATGATCCTTCATGGCCAGAGTTAAAAGTCAAGAATAGTTATCAAACCTCAGTATTGCAGCGTTCAGAACCAAGCCGTCACATCGAATTAAACTTCCTGAAAATTAAATATTTTAATATTTTCATTTAGTCTTATCTTAAATTCTTTGATTTATATTTGGTCTAAAACTTTGTATTCGGGAAAAGCCAGCTAGATATTACATTAGGTCTAAAATTTAGCGTACAGAAAAAAAAAAAAAAAAAGTTAAGCGGTCAGTTCAGTAGGTCTATTCAGTAGGACTAAAAGTAACGTTGAGCCACAAAAACTGACATTCAGTAACTTACAACTATTTGACATTCACAGCTCTCCATAATTAGGCAAATTCTAAATTTATTTGTTAAAACTTAACGGTCAGAAAAATAAACAGCAATGTCAGTCACTTTCCAACTTAAAATTGAAACTAACCGCTTATATTAATCAAATAAGTTTCTTTAACACTAAGAACCTAGTCCCATTTTTAAAAAAAGCCTTTGGAAGTAATGATAAAATTTTTTAAAAAATGAGTAATTTTAACATACCTACACTTTTAATGTAAGATATTAAAGCATTAACCCTCAAATTATTAATGACTATAGTCGATTTTTTTAAACCTGGCAAAACTTGCACTTAACTTGCACTTAGCTGCTTGTCGCTGATTGGATGAATGTCATGTTGTCCGAATCTCTCAATTTTGTTTTCACTCTGTTTCAGAATTGTGATTATACGGCCATAGATTGAGATAAGAGCCAAATTATGTAATGCTTATGTAAAATAACAGTTGTAATGAAAACTTAAGTATTAAGAAGTTACATACCAAATTATTATTATAATAATTAACAGTTATGAAACAACACTCTACGAAGCTGTAGACTTGAAATATGTTTCAAACGCATGAGCTTTAATGTTTAAATTTCTAGCTAGATTTTTAGTGCAATCATGCCATTAGTTATTGTACATTGCTGATGTATAACGCCTAAGAACTAAATAATATCGTTGAAATGTAAGTTTGTCAGAAAATTTGGGGTGGAAGAGTTGTGGGAAGAACAGCCTCGGGATTGACAGAAAGTTGACGTACTCTCAGCGGGAGGTTCAAATGCGGGTTGTGCTGTTCTTGTCTTCATAAAATAATAAAGATGTTTATATATCGTAATGTTCATTTTTTGCATTTCAAAAGTACTGCTCACGGAATGTCATTAATGTTTTAGGATATGTATAAAAGGTTGATGTGCTGTCGCCTTAATGATTTCTTTCATTGTCTTGCTAGGGCCCTGTGAAGTGAAATATTGAAAAAACATTCATTATTATATTACGGCACTGGACTGGTAAGCCTACACTGCCAGCAGCATGTATATGTCTGGTGTTTGAAGAGCCTTCATCTGCTGCTTTGTTCCATATCGACTCTTGTGGCCATGACTGAAATAGGGGGAATCGACGACAGTGAGCCAACTACTCGATAGCCGATTCTAAGCAGATTGATGATGGCGGTGTGTGCAGACGACAACTCGCCGGCTGTTCCTTTCTCAACTCCTCCACCCCAAATGTTTCGGCAAGCTTACATTTTCTAAGATAGTATTTTGTTCTTAGGCGTTATACAACCTTCAGCAATGTACAAATAAATATGTTTTGCTTTTTTCCAAACCACCAATGGCACGATTGGGCTAAAAATCTAACTAGAAATTTAAACATTAAAGCTCATGCGTTTGAAACATATTTAAGTCTACAGCTTCGGAGCGTGTTTCATAACTGTTAACTATTATATAATAATTTGGTATGTAACTTCTTAATACTTAAGTTTATTACAACTGGTATTTACATAACATTACATAATTTGGCTATCTCAATCTATGGCCGTGTAATCACAATCTGAACAGTGTGGAAACAAAACAGAGAGATTCGGACAACACGACATTCATCCAATTAGCGACAAGCAGCTAAGTGCAAGTTAAGTGTGCAAGTTTGCCAGGTTTTAAAAAAAATCGACTATAAGTCAAGTTCTTACCTTTTATAGAAGCAGGTCTCTAAAACTGTCATCGCTCCAATTTAGAAAAGTTTCCAGAACTGACAGAGTCCCTGGAAAATAGGAATTTTCACTCATTAAGGAGTGAGAGGTTTGCTTACGTATTGATTTAACAGATTAAAACCATTTATTAAAACCAAGCACCATCAAGTTTAATACATTAAAGTCCATATTAAATACCACACATTCATATTTAACAAAACTGATTTAAATTAACCATTGAAGTCTGAAGACACTTATATAAACAGTAGTCTTATTAAAACTATTTAAAAGATCAATTTTAAGAACCCAAGTATTAAATACCTAGTTATACAGCATTAAATTTAATAAAAATCTTATTTACGCCAGAATATAGCATTTAATGTAAAAAAAAAAACTTTCTCCTACCATTGTATATGGAAAGAATAAGGGTCTAAAGTATATACTGTATGAAATTCAATAACTAAAAATCAAATTCTATAAAGAAAATAGAAGTTAGAGATTTCTTAAAATCTTAAAATAATCAGCGCTTATAACAACAGCATAGTAAATACCATGAAATCTTTCAAATAGTTTTCACGAAGTTAAATATTACTTTAAATCTACTTTAATACTACGCTTTTGAACACCTCACTTTAGCATTCAATTTATCTTTGATGACCACATCCAACATTACACGAAACCATTGAAGTTAAAATGGTCAAAAGTAAAACTACGAAAAAACTAAGATACCTTCACCCGAATTGTACCCTTGACACTAAGAATTTTAAAAGGACAAATTAAAACTACCTGCTTCAATCTGAATGTTAATGCACATTGTCATAAAAACCTATGTAAAAGAAATAAATATGACAATACACATCTGTCATTAAAAACCTATGTAAAAGAAATAAATCTGACTTGTACCCTTGACACTAAAACTTTAATTGACAAATTAAAACTACTTGCTGTAATCTGAATGTTAATGCACATTGTCATAAAAAGCTACGTAAAAGAAATAAATCTATCTCACTGTTTCAGCAAAGTTAAATTGTATTTCCGATAAAATCTAACATCCCCACAAGAGCAAAAAATCTTTTGAATAAAAACGAAAGCCATCACAAAAATACTTCAAAATACTTCTTTATTGGCACATTTAACACTAAGTTAAATATAACAATAAAACTGAAGATACACTCAGATTTTCCTGGGGTGATGGGAAGGAATTTAGAGGAAACTCTAAAAACTGAAGAAAACAAAATTATCACAGTGTTTGAAAATCCACTTGTCGAGATGAATTTCTTGAATTATTTATATAATAATAAAAAGTCATTACCAATTCTTAACCTACGTTTTTCAGATATCAACTCATTTATGGGGTAAATCAAGAAAAACGAGTTTCATAATGAAACATTAACCTATAAAACG
>NC_087218.1:5475363-5531285 GCF_015104395.2 Macrobrachium nipponense
TCAAATTACCTGATGGGTCTTGTGCAAAATCACCATGGTGGTGCCCCCCGGATGCTTGTGCCTTATCAGACTAAGGCCATGTGTCTAAAAATGGCCTAAAAGTTAAAACTGCCATGTAATATTGCACGTGAATATACCATAAAAAAAGCAATTTTTCACATAAAGGAACATGGCTACGATGTACCAAGAATTGCCAGCTTTTTATTGACCGTCAGTAGAGCTACAGAATAATTGCCAAGCTTCATAGAAAGTTTACTTTTTGCAATTTAGTTTTTGTCAGACATCATACATCAAGATCTGCCTTTAATGTTTTAATACCAGACCTACAAGTTTCAATAAACTATTTTTTGTAAGCTTCTAAGACCCACTAAATCTTGGTCTTTTAATCGTACTCCTTGGTGAAATGGTCATCTTTTTATATCCAGAATTTTCAAGAGAATAGTCGTCTATTCTTGCGAGTACTATTAGGCAAAAAATACTATGTACCTGATGTCTTTTGTGCCTAAAAAGCTACACTTTTTGGTTTATATATATATATATATATATATATATATATATATATATATATATATATATATATATATTATATAAAACTAAAACTCTCTGACATTACTTTGTAGCCTAAGATCACAATCCAGCTGACTCTTCCCATACAAAAAATCGCACTCTAGATAAAACAAAAGACTTCTATAGGCAGAAAGCTGAAGCACTAGCAAATGATATAAATCACAGGCTTTTTAGACAAGTTTCCACTTTCTTGGCCAAATCAACTCTGACGCCCAAACCAACAAACGTGGTAGGTCCTATTATCACCACTTCTGGACCGAATCAATTCTGACCCCCAAACTAACATAACAACTTGGCAGGCTTATAAACGTCACTATCTGGGCAAAATTAACTCTGGGTCCTGAAGTTGACAATCTCTGCAGGCCTATCAACACTAAAAGGCTTATAAAACAAAAGTCCTCCCACACCAAGAAGCATTTTAGGTCAATAAATGAGAACTTAACAGCAAAATAACTTGCAGACCACGCTTTTTTAGGGAAAAATCTGATAATTTCCAGTCAAAACAAAAACTTTCTTCGGATCACCAGACTTTCTTCACAAAAAATCTCTCTCTAGGCGAAAAAAAACTTACCTAACTAATAACACTTTCCAGGCAAAAAACTTTTGAAGAACCAACTCAGCCGACAAAAATCACCTACAGTTAACATTTTCGGTTGAAAAACCTCCCCAATAAAAATTCGTAGGTTAAACTAATGGTCTCCTCCAAAGATATAAACATTGTAGGAAAATACGCTTACCAAACAAGATATACCCTTGGCAGGCATAAAACTCTTTCGAAATAGGCCCACTTTTTAGACCAAAACTTCCTGAGCAAAAATTCACGGGAGTATGATTAGACATTCTAAGCAAGTGACTCGTGAGGTTTAGAACAACTCTCACACTAATGGATTTTCTAATCTCCCAAACCAGAATGCTTGCTTCTTGGCACAGGCTTTCTAGGAAAGAACTCAAGACAAAATAACAGACTTTATAGCCCAAACACTCTCTCGAACAGACTTTGTCATAAAGAGTCACAAATTTCCAAAGTTTCTAGCTATAAAAACCCAAGGGGTAACATACTCCCTGCATAATTTACAGACTAGCTAGACTTCTAAGAGTAAGAAAATAGTATCTAACTGACTAACAATAATCACAAAGGAACAAAAATGTAACAGACCTTTTAGGCAAAAAAACCCACACACACAGACATCTTGAATGCCATAACATCCAAGTTAACAGATTCTGTGAAGGCAAAACCATCAAGGTTAACAGACATCCTGTAGGAAAAGCCCCACAGATTAACAGCCTACATGAAGGTAAAATGCAACGCAAACATTTTAAACAGAAATATGCCACAGCTGACAAACAGACTTTAGAGAGAATATCACAAACTACAGCGTATACAATCTAAACCTGGAGGTAATACAGACCAAGAGACCACCCGAATGCAAAAAATATCATGAGCAGAGTTTCGAAGGTAGATTACCATGAAGAACCAGACTTTGACTGATTTTCAGAGATTGACTTTCTTAAAGGGAAAGTATATATAACACAAGGACGAACTTTCTGAAAGCAAGTGTCACAACAAACTTCCCAAAACGTCTGGCAGTGAAATATCAAAGTAGCACAGACTAACTCTCTAAAAATCGAGAAATGTGAAAGTACCACAGACACGTTCTAAAAATCAAGAAATGTAAAAGTACCACAGACTAACACTTTCTAAAAATCAAGAAATATGAAAGTACCACAGACCAACACTTTCTAAAAATCAAGAAATGTGAAAGTACCACAGACTAACACTTTCTAAAAATCAAGAAATGTGAAAAGTACCACAGACTAACAGACTTTCTGAACCGAAATCTACCAGGAGCAGAAACTTCCTGAATCCTAACTGATCTTGAACCAATATAATTTTTCTTGAATCCTGAACTTGTTCCAAACACCAGCAAACATATCCTGTGCTGTATCAGAGAGAGAGAGAGAGAATAAAACTGTTACACCTGATATTCAGGAGACGTCAGCAGAGAGCAGGAATGAATTTCCTCCTGTCTAAAACATCTGGAGAAGAGAGGATTCCACTACTGCACTAGGCTGACGATTCTACATTTTTGATGTAGCGAAGATGAAACTCTAGAAAGCTAGAACCTTATCTAGTTCTCCTGTATACCAAAGTTTACTTACAAACTATGAAAACCTTTAGCACAACTCTTTACATTAATATTCTCAGCACTGGTCTACAGATAGCAAAGCTTCTGTCAATTATTCCAAAACTTAACTATCGTGGAATAACACTTTAAATCCCAAGGCATCATGAGTAAGGATTAAACCACACACCATTATAAAAGAAGGACTTATTTAACAAACTACATAGCAGCATAGTTCCAGGATGACATTACTGTACCAACACTCAGAAAACATCTACACAAATCCACAGCAATGCAAAATCCAGGACATTTTTTAACATACATCGGGATCAGTGTATTAAGTGACCCAAGATCAGGGTACATTAACTGTAAAATCAGCTGATTTTTTGAGTGACTTCTCAAAGGTATACCATGACTCGGCCAAGCCTGCCAAGATCAACTTTGGAACATGTAAAAAGCTACACCGGTTGTACATCTAAATATCCATAAATTAATAAAATCAGGTCTCAGATCACATTTCTCTAAGCAATAAAATTGCCCAAACAGGACTATACCACCATTACTTAGCACCTCACATATGGACATTGCTTCTCCAATTTCTACGAGCCAACACAAAGCTCGGCGTAAACTTTTACTACACTTTTTCGTGTATAAAAAAAGAATTTGAGGAAACCCGTCAGCATCTGAAAGCACTAACTGACGTCAATTAAAAAATTATGCATTAAAATTTGCTGCAGTATTACAGAAATGACTAGTTTCTCCATAGCACAATGTCATCTGAACCTTATTACCAAACTATTCATGAGATTTCTTTCTATATAAACTTTAAGCCTTACATTAGAAAGGTAACCTAAGGACAGCGTCCTCATCTAATCAAATGCCAGGGGAAACCTTTCGTTCTTAATTTTATTATCCCTCACAGCCTCAGGATTCTCAGCATGACCTATGGTAATGCATTTGGTGAAAGTATTCCAGTATATCAAGAGCCACATTACTATACATTTACCTTTGTGCAAAAGCTTCGATAAACAGTCCTCTAAGATTAACACTCACAAACACCCGAGACTTTATCTAATTAACTGACGATGTTATGAAATTTGTTAAGGTTCCTCACACAGACTTTCAAACATGGCCATCGTGGCTTTTTGTATCCCTCCTTTATGGCATGTACACGAATGAGTGCCAAGGCTAAGACAAGAAGGCATTTGAGCCTCAAGCTGATACCACCTTTTGGAACGACGGCATGTGCCCGACATATAATCAATAGTTTTGTCATAAATGTAACCACAGGATGAGTTGTAACTTTCGAAATGTTCAAGACTTACTTTTAAGCTTTTAGCATATAGCTTTCAACTTTAGGTCTTGAGGACGACTTACTTTACATATAAGACAACGTTTTAACTTTTGTATCTTGGAATTTATATCTTCTATAATAAACTTTGGGATCTTTCAAGACTACTTTTAACTTTATGATTTTAAAAACTTTATAGTAAATGTTTTTAGACATCTGGAGGATATAAATGACACTGAACACACTTAAAAATAACATTATAGATAATTTCATGTAAAATAATTTAAAACGAGCAGTGACACAATAAAATCAACACAAGCAAAAAACGCACAAACATTTCTAATCTTGGTCAGTAACGCTCAGAAAGTTGGAATTTCTCCCTATCACAATAGCAAATTGACATAAATTAGGCCAGGAAATGGTATTTGAAATAACAGAACCTAATGATAACAAAAATATACATATTCCACGGTCTTTTACGAGACTTAACACAACAAATATTCTGTAACAAGATGCGAGAGAAAAAATCTTTACAAGAAATTGAGTGAAAACATCAAACAAATTGACTAATGTAGTGTACAAAATCGTACATTTTCTTAACAAATTATTTATACCTTTATCATTAATATTTAGAAGTAAAATATTTTCAGCTCTCAAAGTCAGGGATTCTGTCTCTGGCACTAAGTCAATGTCAAAATGGCTAATAATGCATTCAAGATATATATTGTCTTCGTCATCATCTTTCATTATTTATTCTCCTTCTTTCTATGAGGTGTAATTATACCAAAAGCACTCATCTTTTCTAATAAGATGTTAGAGAAACTTCTAAAGACTAGAAATCTCAACTGAAAACGAAAACAGAATGCCAAAATTTACATTTACACCGGTAGATATCATTACAAGTCATCCATAGAGGAACTGGACTTTGAAATTTTTTATGGGTGGGCCATTATACTTTAGGACGAAATTCTGGTGGTTTAAGGATACAGGTTCTCATGCAATGTTTCCACAAGGACACTACAAATCAATCAAAACATTTACCCAAGTACGAAACTACAGCCATGAGAATGAACGTTAAGTCTAGGCTTGTCTTGTTGGTAAGAGCCTTGCCACGCCCACCTCAGGCTTAACTGTATGTTAATTAACATTCTTTGACATTTGGGAGTCTAACATATCTTCCCTTGTGGCATACAAAACTGACAAACATATTAAAAAGCATGAAGGAAATATATACGATACTTCTTCCCAACTGGCCAGCCGTCAGTTTAGAAAACTTAATTATTATAATAAGCCTTTTTTGGGTCGACTTCAAAGTTTGGTAACCGACTGGTTTCATACCTCCAGCTGAGGGGGTTCTCCCCCCATCCCCCAAACCTCGGGGCACTGCAATGCTGGCACCAGAGCCTTTATTTTTAAATATTTTCCAGTTTTTGTGTACATACAGTGTACATATATATATATATATATATATATATATATATATATATATATATATATATATATATGAATACATCGTATTTTCAGCTTACGTTATTAATAAGAAGTCAAAATTCAGAAATTCTCTTCAAACTCCAGGTTAATATTTAATTTTGACAGACAAACTGCTCCAGCTCACTTCACAAATACAGTGCTAAAGAAAGGCTTCCCTTCTCTAATATTAAGGACAATATTACCCTTTAAACGAAATCTCATTAAAACAACATGACAAAAAACAACAGAATTCACTTGAATTTAGGTACTAAAACAAATATTATACACCCAAAGATCTACTACCTGTTCCATACCCTCATCTAACATCGTAATATCTGTGATTGTGGACAAATTGAACATTCAAATGTTTTTGTTGTGCGTTTAGAGTGAGTATTTAATGTGATCAAAGGAAGCTTTTTTTAAGTGTGAGAATGTGAAGAAGTGTGAGGTATTTAATCCCTGTGTCTAGAAGTCATGGAAAAAAGCACCTTGAAGTATGTAGTGTGAATAAGCGTGAATTGAAGAAGAGTTAAATTAAACGTTTAAAAAAACCATGTGGAGAGAGAGAGAGAGAGAGAGAGAGATGAGGTAGAGAGAGAGAGAGAGACAGAAATTGGTCAACAAATTGTGAAGGGTTTATTACAGCATGAAAAGCTAAAGATTGTAATTCAGCAACTTGCAAGTTGTGCTGTATATCTGCTAAGGCCCCACCGAATCCGTCGCGGCGCGTCGCGTGCGTCCAACATGGCTACGCGTTTTGTGCGTTTCGATCAACTGTCATATTTCAAACACGAGTGGCCCCACACGGCGCATGAGCGTGCGTGGCGTCAAGTGCGTTTACCGGACTGGCCGCACAAGGAACAAAAACGTTTTGTTTTTAGAGATCATTTGAGGCTCCGGGAAGAGTTAGAGAGGCATTCATTCGAGGCTTCAAGAAGAGTTAGAGAGGGATTCATTCGAGGCCTCAGGAAGAGTTAGAGAGGGATTCATTCGAGGCCTCAGGAAGAGTTAGAGAGGGATTCATTCGAGGCTTCAGGAAGAGTTAGAGAGGGATTCATTCGAGGCTTCAAGAAGAGTTAGAGAGGGATTCATTCGAGGCTTCACAAAGAGTTAGAGATTCATTCGAGGCTTCAGGAAGACTTAGAGATTCATGCGAGTCTCAGGAAGAGTTAGAGATTCATTCGAGGCTTCAGGAAGAGTTTAGAGATGGATTCATTTGAGGCATCCGGATGAGTTAGAGAGGGTTTCATTAGAGGCTTCAGAAAGTGTTTGAGAGGGATTCATTCGGGGCTTCAGGAAGGGTTTGAGATTCATTTGAGGCTTCAGGAAGAATCAGAGAGGGATTCATTCGAGGCTTCAGGAAAAGTTAGAGATTCACTTAAGGCTTCAGGAAGAGTTAGAAGGGGATTCATTTGAGGCCTTCGGATGAGCTCGTGAGGAGTCATTCTAGGCTTCAGGAAGAGTTAGAGATTCATTTGAGGCTTCAGGAAGAGTTAGAGAGGGATTCATTCGAGGCTTCAGGAAGAGTTAGAGAGGGATTCATTTGAGGTTTCAGGAAGAGTTAGAGAGGGATCATTCGAGGCTTCAGGAAGAGTAAGAGAGGATTCATTCGAGGTTTCAGGAAGAGTTAGAGAGGGATTCATTCGAGGCTTCAGGATGAGTTAGATAAGGATTCATTCGAGGTTCAGGTAGAGTTAGAGAGGGTTTATTTGAGGCCTCAGGGTGAGTTAGAGAGGGATTCATTCGATGCTTCAGAAGATTTAGAGATTCATTTGAGGCTTCAGGAAGAGGCAGAGAGAGATTCATTCGAGGCTTCAGGAAGAGTTAGAGATTCATTTGAGGCTTCAGGAAGAGTTAGAGAGGGATTCATTCGAGGCTTCAGGAAGAGTTAGAGATTTATTCGAGGCTTCAGGAAGAGTTAGAGAGGGATTCATTCGAGGCTTCAGGAAGAGTTAGAGATACATTTCAGGTTTCAGGAAGAGTTAGAGAGGATTCATTTGAGGCTCAGGAAGAGTTAGAGATTCATTTTAGGCTTTAGGAAGAGTTAGAGAGGGATTCATTCGAGGATTCTGGAAGAGTTAGAGAGGGATTCATTTGAGGCTTCAGGTAGAGTTAGAGAGGGATTCATTCCGAGCTTCAGGAAAGAGTTAGAGATTCATTTGAGGCTTCTGGAAGAGTTAGAGAGGGATTCATTCGATGCTTCAGGAAGAGTTAGAGATTCATATGAGGCTTCAGGAAGAGTTAGAGAGGGATTCATTCGAGGCTTCAGGAAGAGTTAGAGATTCATATGAGGCTTCAGGAAGAGTTAGAGAGGGATTCATTCGAGGCGTCAGGAACAAGAAGTTAGAGAGGGGATTCATTCGAGGCTTCAGGAAGAGTTAGAGATTCATATGAGGCTTCAGGAAGAGTTTAGAGTGGGATTCAGGGTTTTCGATTGCTTCAGGAAGAGTTAGAGATTCATATGAGGCTTCAGGAAGATTTAGAGAGGGATTAATGCGAGGCTTCAGGAAGTGTTAGAGATTCATTTGAGGCTTCTGGGAGAGTTAGAGAGGGATTCATTCGATGCTACAGGAAGAGTTAGAGATTCATATGAGGCTTCAGGAAGAGTTAGAGAGGGATTCATTCGAGACTTCAGGAAGTGTAGAGATTCATTGAGGCTTCAGGAAGAGTTAGAGAGGAATTCATCGAGGCTTCAGGAAAGAGGTTAGAGATTCATTTGAGGCTTCAGGAAGAGTTAGAGAGGGATTCATTCGAGGCTTCAGGAGGAGTTAGAGATTCATTTGAGGTTTCAGGAAGAGTTAGAGAGGGATTCATTTGAGGCTTCAGGAAGAGTTAGAGAGGGATCATTCGAGGCTTCAGGAAGTGTTAGAGATTCATTTGAGGCTTCTGGAAGAGTTAGAGAGGGATCATTCGAGGCTTGAGGAAGAGATTAGAGATTCATAGAGGCTTCAGGAATAGTTAGAGAGGGATTCATTCGAGGCTTCAGGAAGTGTTAGAGATTCATTTGAGGCTTCTGGAAGAGTTAGAGATGGCTTCATTCGATGCTTGAGGAAGAGTTAGAGATTCAATATGAGGCTTCAGGAAGAGTTAGAGAGGGATTCATTCGAGACTTCAGGAAGTGTTAGAGATCATTTGAGGCTTCAGGGAAGGAGTTTAGAGGATTCATCTGAGGCTTCAGGAAGAGTTAGAGAGGGATTCATTTGAGGCTTCAGGAAGAGTTAGAGATTCATTTGAGGCTTCAGGAAGAGTTAGGGAGGGATTCATTTGAGGCTTCAGGAAGAGTTAGAGAGGGATTCATTCGAGACTTCAGGAAGAGTTAGAGATTCATTTGAGGCTTCTGGAAGAGTTAGAGAGGGATTCATTCGAGGCTTCAGGAAGAGTTAGAGATTCATTTGAGGCTTCAGGAATAGTTAGAGAGGGATTCATTCGAGGCTTCAGGAAGAGTTAGAGATTCATTTGAGGCTTCTGGAAGAGTTAGAGAGGGATTCATTCGATGCTTCAGTAAGAGTTAGAGATTCATATGAGGCTTCAGGAAGAGTTTTAGAGAGGCATTCATTCGAGGCTTCAGGAAGAGTTAGAGATTCATTTGAGGCTTCAGGAAGAGTTAGAGAGGGATTCATTTGAGGCCTCAGGAAGAGTTAGAGAGGGATTCATTCGAGGCTTCAGGAAGAGTTAGAGATTCATTTGAGGCTTCAGGAAGAGTTAGAGAGGGATTCATTTGTGGCTTCAGGAAGAGTTTAGAGAGGGATTCATTCGATGCTTCAGGAAGAGTTAGAGATTCATATGAGGCTTCAGGAAGAGTTAGAGAGGGATTAATTCGAGGCTTCAGGAAGAGTTAGAGATTCATTTGAGGCTTCAGGAAGAGTTAGAGAGGGATTCATTCGAGGCTTCAGGAAGAGTTAGAGATTCATATGAGGCTTCAGGAAGAGTTAGAGAGGGATTCATTCGAGGCTTCAGGAAGAGTTAGAGATTCATTTGAGGCTTCAGGAAGAGTTAGAGAGGGATTCATTCGAGGCTTCAGGAAGAGTTAGAGATTCATATGAGGCTTCAGGAAGGAGTTAGAGAGGGATTCATTCGAGGCTTCAGGAGGAGTTAGGAGATTCATTGAGATTTCAGGAAGAGTTTAGAGAGGGATTCATTTGAAGGCTTCAGGAAGGAGTTAGAGGAGGGATTCATTCGAGGCTTCAGGAAGTGTTTAGAGATTCATTTGAGCTTTGGAAGAGAGAAAGAAGGGATTCATTCGAGGCTGAGGAAGAGTTAGAGATTCTAGAGGCTTCAGGAATAGTTAGAGAGGGATTCATTCCGAGGCTTCAGGAAGTGTTAGAAGATTCATTTGAGGCTCTGGAGAAGTTAGAGAGGGCTTCATTTCGGATGCTTGAGGAAGAGGTTGAGATTCATATGAGGCTTCAGGGAAGAGTTAGAGAGGGTTCAATTCGAGGCTTCAGAGTGTTCAGAGGATTCTTTGAGGCTTTCAGGAAGAGTTAGAGATTCATATAGGCTTCAGGAAGTTAGAGAGGAATTCATTCGAGCTTCAGAGTGGGTTAGAGGATTCATTTGAGAACTTCAGGAAAGAGTTAGAGAGGGATTTCATTTGAGGCTTAGGAGAGTTAGAGGAGGGATTCAATTCGAGACTTCAGGAAGTAGATTATTGCGGATTTCCTGGAGAGTTAAGAGAGGGATTCATTCGAGGCTGGGCAGGAAGGAGTTAGGATTCATATTGGAGGCTTCAGGAATAGTAGAGAGGGATTCATTCGAGGCTTCAGGAAGTGTTAGAGATTCATTGAAGCTTCTGGAAGAGTTTAGAGGGGGATTCGTTCGATGCTTGAGGAATAGTTAGAGATTCATATGAGGCTTCAGGGAAGAGTTAGAGAGGAATTGCATTCGAGGGCTTCAGGAGAGTTAGAGATTCTTTTTGAGACTTAGGAAGAGTTAGAGAGGGATTCATTTGGAGGCCTCAGGAAAGAGTTAGAGAGGGATTCTTCCGGGCGGCTTCAGGAAGAGTTAAAGAGATTTCATTTGAGGCTTCTGGAAAGAGTTTAAGGATTATTGAGGCTTCAGGAAGAGTTAGAGATTCATTTGGGACTTCAGGAGGAAGTTAGAGGAGGGATTCATTGAGGCTCCAGAAGAGTTAGAGAGGGATTCATTCGAGGCTTCAGGAAGTTGTTAGGATTATTAGAGGCTTCAGGAAGAGTTAGAGTTCATATGAGGCTTCAGGAAGAGTTTGAGAGGTGATTCATTTGAGGCTTCAGGAAGAGTTAGAGAGGGAATTCATTCGATGCTTCAGAAGTGATAAGAGATTCTTTGAGGCCTTCAGGAAGAGTTAGAGAGGGTTCATTCGAGGCTTCAGGAATTGTTAGCGATTCATTCGAGGCTTCAGGAATTGTTAGAGATTCATTTGAGGGCTTCAGGAAAGAGAGAAGGGATTCATTCCTATGCTTCAGGAAGAGTTAGAGATTCTATGAGGCTTCCAGGAAGAGTTAGAGAGGGATTCATTCGAGTTTCAGAAAGAATTTAGGATTCTATTAGGCTTCGGAAGAGTAGAGATGATTCATTGGAGGCCTCAGGGGAGGTTAGAGAGGGATTCATTCGAGGCTTCAGGAAGTGTTAGAGATTCATTTGAGGCTTTCAGGAAGAGTTAGAGAGGGATTCATTCGAGGCTTCAGGAAGTGGTTTAGGATTCATTCGGTCTTCGGAAGAGTTGAGAGTGATTTCATTTGCGGCTTCAGGAGGATTTAGAGAGGGCTTCATTCGATGCTTCAAGAAAGATTAGAGAATTCCATACGAGGCTTGAGGAAGAGTTTAGAGAGGGATTCATTAGAGGCTTCAGGAAGAGTTATAGAGGGATTCATTTTGCGGCTTCAGGAAGAGTTAGAGTTCATTTTAGCTTCTGAAGAGTTAGAGAGGGATTCCCATTCGGAGGATTCAGGAAGAGTTGAGAGGGATTCATTTGAGGCGTCATGGGGGGGGGGGGGGGGGGGGGGGGGGGGTTAGAGTTTAGAGAGGGATTCATTCCGAAGCGTTTCATGGAATAGAGTTAGGAGATTCATTTGGAGGCTTCTGGAAAGAGTTAGAGATGGGATTTCATTCGATGCTTCAGGAAGCGTTAAGATTCATTCATTAGGTGGCTTCAGGAAGGTTAGTTAAGAGGGATTCATTCTATGCTTGGAGGAAGAGTTAGAGATTCATATGAGGCTTCATGAAGAGTTAGAGAAGGGATTTCATTCGAGCGTTCAAAGGAAGTTAGTTGAGAGGGAATTCCATTCGGGAGGCTTTCAGGAAGAGTTAGAGATTGCATATGAGGCTTCAGAAGAGTTTAGAGTGGGATTCATTCGATGCCTTCCAGGAAGAAGTTATAGAATTTCATCTGGAGGCATTCAGGAAGAGTTAGAGAGGATTAATTCGAGGCTTCAGGGAAGTGTTAGAGATTCATTTGAGGCTTCTGGAAGGAGTAGAGAAGGGACATTCATTCGATGCTTAGGAAGGAAAGTTGAGAGATTCATATGAGGCTTCGGAAGGAAGGTTATATAGGGATTCATTCGAGACTTCAGGAAGTTTGTTGCGATTCATTTATTTGAGGCTTCAGGAAGAGTTAAGGAGGAATTCAAATTCATTCGAGGCTTCAGGAAATAGGTTAACACGAGATTCATATGAGGCTTTTTTTTTCAGGAAGAGTTAGAGAGGGATTCATTCAGAAGGCTTCAGGGAGGAGTTTAGAGATTCATTTGTGAGGATTTCAGGAAGAGTTAGAGAGGGATTCATTTTGAGGCTTCAGGAAGAGTTTAGAGAGGGATTCCATTCGAGCTTCAGGAAAGTGTTAATAGATTCATTTGGAGGCTTACTGGAAGAGTTCGAGAGGGATTCATTCGGAGGCTTGAGGAAAATAGTTTAGAAGATTCATATGAGGCTTCAGGAATAGTTTATGAGAGGGAATTCATTCGAGGCTTCAGGAAGTGTTAGAGATTCATTTGCGGCTTCTGGTAAGGATTTTAGAGAGGGCTTCACTTTCGATGCTTGGGTGGAAGAGTTAGAGATTCATATGAGGCGTTCAGGAAGAGGTTAAGAGGGGGGAGGGAGTTCATTCGAGGACTTCAGGAAGTGTTTAGAGATTCATTTTGGGAAGGCTTTCAGGAAGAGTTAGAGATTCCAATATGAGGCTTCAGGAAGAGTTAGAGAGGAATTCCATTCCGAGGTCTTCAATGGGAGGGAGTTAGAAGTTCATTTGAGACTTCAGGAAAGGTGAGAAGGAAGGGTGATTCATTTGAGGCTTCAGGAAGAAAGTTTAGAAGAGGGAGATTCATTTCGAGACTTCAGGAAGTGTTAGAGATTCATTTGAGGGCTTCTGGTGAAGAGTTAGGAAGGGCTTCATTCGAAGGCTTTCAGGAAGAGTTAGAGATTCATATGAGGCTTCAGGTAATAGTTAGAGAGGGATTCCATTCGAGGTCTTCAAGGAAGTGTTAGAGATTCATTTGAAGCTTTCTGGAAGAGTTAGAGAGGGATTCATGTCTGATGCTTGAGGAAGAGTTGAAGAGATTCATATGATGGCGTTCAGGAATAGTTTAGAGGAGGTGAATTCATTCGAGGTCTTCAGGAAGAGTTAAGAGATTCATTTGGAACGACTTCCATGGAAGAGTTAGAGGAGGGATTCATTTGAGGCCTCCAGGAAAGAGTTAGAGAGGGATTGCATTGCGAGGCTTCAGGGAAGAGTTAGAGATTCATTTGAGACTTTCCAAGGAATAAGTTAGAGGAGGGTGATTCATAATGAAGCTTCAGGAAAGTTAGTTAGAGGTGGGATTCATTCGATGCTTCACCCACCAGGAATAGTTTAGAGATTCATTATGATGGCTTCAATGAAGCGTTAGAGAGGATTAATTCGAGGCTTCAGGAGTGTTAGAGATTCATTTGAGGCTTCTGGAAGAGTTTGAGAGGGTATAATTTCATTCGATGCTTGAGGAAGAGTTAGAGATTCATATGAGGCTCAGTCAGAAGTTAGAGAGGGATTCATTCGAGACTTCACGGAAGTGTTAGAGATTCATTTGAGGCTTCATGAAAGTTAGAGAGGAATTCACTTCGAGGGCTATTTCAGAAGAGTTTAGATTATATTTTGAGGCTTCGGAAGAGTTAGAGAGGGGAATTCCATTCGGGCTTCAGGACGTTGTGAGATTCATTTGAAGCTTCTGGAAGAGTTAGAAGAAGACAAGGGATTCATTCGGGCTTGAGCAGATTAGAAGATTCATTATGAAGGCTTCAAGGAATATGTTTTTTAAGAGGAGGGATTCATTTCGAAGCCGTTCAGGAAGGTGTTAGAGATTCATTTGAGGCTTCTGGAAGGGAGTTAGAGAGGGCTTCATTCATGCTTGGATGAAGAGTTGAGAGTCATTATAGGCTTCAGGAAAGAGTTAAGAGAGTTGATTCTTCGAGGCTTCAGGAAGGTTGTTAGAGATTCTTTGGAAGGCTTCAGGAGAGTTTGCGAATTCACATGAGGCTTCAGGAGGTTAAGGAGGATTCATTCGGGCTTCAGGAGGGTTGAGGATTCATTTGATACTTCATGGAAGAGTTTAGAGAGGGTTCATTGAGCTTCAGAAGAGTTAGAGAGGATTCATTCGAGGACTTCAGGAAGTGTTAGAGATTGCATTTGAGGCTTCTGGAAGGAGTTAGAGAGGGATTCATTCGAGAGCTTCAGTAAGAGTTAGAGATTTTCTTATGAGCTTCAGGAAATTAGAGATGGATTCTTCGAGCTTCAAGGAAAGTTTTAAGGGAGATTCAATTTGAAGCTTCCTGGAAGGAGTAGAGGGGGATTCATTCCGATGGCTTGAAGGAAGAGTTAGAGATTCATATGAGGCGTCAGGAAGAGTTAGAGAGGAATTTCATTCGAAGGCTTCAGGAAGAGTTAGAGATTCATTGAGACTTCAGGAAGAGTTTTAGAGAGGGATTATTTGCGGCCTCAGTAAGAGTTAGAGGAGGATCATTTCGCGGCTTCAGGAAGAGTTAGAGATTTCTTTGAGGCTTCTGGAAAGTTAAGAGATTCATTTATGAAGGCTTCAGGGAAAGTTAAGATTCATTTGAGACTCAGGGAACAGTTATAGGAGGGATTCATTTGAGGCTTCAGGAAGAGTTAGAGAGGGATCATTCGAGGCTTCATGAAGTGTTAGAGATTCATTCGTATGCTTTCAGGAGAGTTAGAGATTCATTTATGAGGCTTTCAGGAAGAGTTAGAGAGTGATCATTGGGAGGCTTCAGGAAGAGTTTAGAGGAGGATTCATTCGATGGCTTCAAGGAATAATAGGAGATTTCATTTGAGGCTTTCAGTTGAAGAGTAGAGAGGGATTCATTCGAGGCTTCAGGAAGGTTGTTTAGAGATTCATTCGAAGGCTTTCAAGGAAGTTTAGAGATTCTTTGAGGCTTCAGGAAGAGTTAGCGAGGGATTCATTCTATGCTTCAGGATTTAGAATTGCTTAGGAAGTTATCATTTGCTTCAGGTACAGTTCGAGTTAGGAAGAGGAGATTCATGTCGAGGTTGGACTTCAGGAAGTTGGAGTTGATTCTTTTAGGCTTCAGGAGGGGTTAGAGGATTCATTCGATGCTTCAGGAAGAGTTAGATTCATATTTAGGCTTCAGGAAGAGTTAGAGGTGATTCATTTGAGGCCTCAGAGGATTAGAGAGGGATTCATTCGAGGCTTCAGGGAGGTTGTTTTAGAGATTTCTTGAGGCTTCAGGAAGAGTTTAGAGAGGGATTCATTCGATTCTTCAGAGTGTTTAGAGATTCATTCGAGCTTCAGGAAAAATTTAGAGAGTGATTCATTTGATTCAGCGGAGTTAGAGAGGGATTCAGTTCGATTCTTCAGAAGAGTTAGAGTTCATACGAGCTTGAGGAGAGTTAGAGAGGGATTCATTTGAGCTCGAGAATAGAGAGGGATTCATTCGAGGCTTCAAGGAAGTGTTAGAGATTCTATTTGCGGAGGCTTCAGGAAGAGTTCTTGAGATTCATTCGATGCTTCAGGAAGATTAGAGATTCATATAGGCTTCAGGAAGAAGTTAGAGAGGGATTCATTTCGAGGCTTCAGGAAAGAGTTAGAGAGGGATTCATTCGAGGCTTCAGGATGTGTTAGAGATGGATTCATTCGAATTTTGTTTGGTTATAAGGGATAAAGACAGTAGATTTTAAGAGAATGTATGAAGAATCTTCTTCTTCTTCCCAGCTTGTTCCCATTTTTATATGGGGTCGCCGTTTCGGATGAGCCGTTTCCATTCTATTTCTATCTTGTGCTTCTGCCTCATCAATTCCCTTCTCATTTAAGTCTCCTCTCACACAGTCCTTCCATCTCTTTCTTGGTCTCCCTCTTTTTCTTCTTCCTTGCACCTCCACCCCCATAGTATGTCTCCCAGCGTGGTCCTCATCTCTCCTTAACAGGTGTCCATACCATCTCATCCCTCCCCTCCTGCACTTTCTTTGATACTTCCACCACCTTAGTTGACCCCTTATGTAGTCATTCTGATCCTATCCACTCTTGTCACCCCAGACATCCACCTAAGCATTCTCATTTCTGCCACATCCATCTTCTTCTGCTCTGCTTTTCTCATGCTTGCTGTTTCCGTACCATACAACATTGCTGTTCTTACCACCGTCTTGTGAAATTTTCCTTTTAACCTAAGCGGCACTCTTTTGTCACAAAGAACTCCCGAGGCCGCTCTCCAGTTGTTCCAGCCTGCCTGTACCCGATGTTTTACTTCTTCTTCCATACTTCCTCCAGCGTTAACAAAAGATCCAAATACTTAAACTTATCAACTCTCCTTATTTGCTCTCCACCAAGCTGAATACTTTCTCTATCATCCCCCTCAGTGGTGGTACACATATATTCTGTCTTGGATCTACTTATTCTCATTCCTCTGTCCTCCAGTACTTGTCTCCATCTTTCCAATTTCACGTCCAGATCTTCCCTGCTCTCTGCACACAGAACAATATCATCCGCCATACAATATGTTCCATGGTACTGTCTCCCTTACTTCCTCTATTATAACATCCATCACTATGTTAAAGATAAATGGGCTCAGAGCCGACCCCTGTGTAATCCTACTCTCACCTCAAAACCTTCTGTCTCCCCAACACTGCTCCTCACTCTGGTAAATACATGTATGAAGAATAAAAGAGATAAACGTTTTCTGTCATTACATTCGGAGGAAACGATAATCATCGAGTTTGTAATGATAATATTTGTGAACTGATTTTGACTGTAACGAGTTGTAACAATTCTCTTCTCTTTTATCAAAGTAAAAAGAATATAGCGATAGTCCTCTCTCTCTCTCTCTCTCTGTCATTTTTATAGTAAGTTGGGAAGGAAAAAGAGGCTTAACAATGAAGTAATGGTTATTATTATTTTTTTTTCTTGAATGAAAAAAGGAATCAATTTGGCAGGTTGTAACCAGATATAAATTCTTGTTTGCATTAATGATTTAACATATCGACGCCCCCCCTCCCAGCCCCCATTATATGAGTCGAGGCAGTTAACCGAAGACAACGGTAATGGAGGTTGAAGTGAAAAATCTTCAAATCCTTATTGAGGTGAAATAGCCCGTGAAGAGCTCTCTAGGAGCCTCAACTTAAACAGTGTGTAATATTTTAAAGTCAGTGAGGGTTTTTTAATATTAAGGTTTTTCGATAAAACCCCCCAGGCAAACAGTGTTTAACGTATTAAACCTCTGTTTTTAAAAAATACGGTTTTAGGGTAAAAGTCTTGTGGTTTCTTAAACTAAATCAATAGTTATCTTACATGGATGATGTTGGATCAGCTTTTGAAATGATTCTCTCTCTCTCTGTGTAAGTCTGTAGACTGCTAGCGCTTTACAGTAGGCTGAGCCTATAATAATAAGTTCCTTTGTTAGTGGTCGTGTGAACATTAGACCTAAGAAATACCAGTAAACGAGAGAGAGAGAGAGAGAGAGAGAGAGATAGAGGCTGGGGGTGGGGGCGGGGGATTAAACGCTAAATGAAAGAGAAAGCGCCACGCTGCCTTCCCATGGTAGAAGATAAAAAACTTTTCTCACTCGAAGGAAAGAAAAGTTGGGAAGACTTTGAGGAGAGTGGAGGAGGAGGAGGAGGAGGCCAAGTTTAACAAAGTTTTCGAGAAGAGGAGAGAGAAGAAGAAGAAGAAGAAAACCTTTGTCTTAATGCTTTCCTTATTTAAGCTCAGGAAAGATCTCGGTCTTTTAATGCAAGAGGAAAGAAATAAAATAAAAACATAACAAAACATATTGAAACACTTGTGTTCTTCAGAAGAAGAATTGAAAGACAATAGGCAATTAAGCAACAGCAGAAATAATCCCAGTGACCTCACAGTCAAGAACTTGTGGGGCTGCCTCCTTTTAAATAAAATCTCTCCCGAGGTCTTGGCTGCACTGCCCAAATTCCCCTACCTGGCAGGTTACCTCCTCCCATGGACTGTAGCGGTTCAAGACATCCAGTTTCTCTCTCTCTCTCTCTCTCTCTCTCTCTCTCTCTCTCTCTCTCTCTCTCTATATTTCTTTAAGGTTTCCCCCGCTCAAGGGAAGAGGAAATAATAATAATAAAAAGGAATTAGGGAAAGAGAAATAGTCCGGAACGAATTGTGAAGGAAGGAACCGAGATCACTCGATTGAAGCAATAAATTGTTGTTGAGGAGTCGTTCAATTTTTCTCGACGCGAGAGAGAGAGAGAGAGAGAGAGAGAGAGAGAGAGAGAGAGAGAGAGAGAGAGAGAGAGAGAGAGACCGAAATGGTTCTCCACTGTAATTTTACCAATATTCCAAATTCTCTCATTAGTCCCAAGGTAAGGTATTTTCACCATAGCATTTCTTCATTTGTAAAATCGTATCATCTCACAAAATCCTCCTTTAATCTCCAGGTGTTTTCATCCGTAGTTTTTGAGCTCAGTTCATTAAATCTATCAACATGTCACCTAAGGTTGGCTTTCAACATCATTTTAGCCTTTCCTGGTTTATTTTTTTGGGGTGAAGGTCAGGTGGACGTAGATGGACCCTTCCCCAAATTAGATTTAGGACCTGAATGTTGAGGAATGGAAAGATGCCTCGGTGTGTCTCCTTTCCCATTGTTTACCATCTCGTATCTCTTCTTCTTCTGCCAACTTGTATGTGATATTCTTGGGCTAAAGCTTTATTGTTCCAAGAAGTGTTCATTGTTTCGACAAATGAGAATATTTTGGTCATTGTTCCTAGAACACATTGTTCATTGTTTCGATAACTGAAGAACGCCGTGTTCGTTGTCGATTTATCTGCTGCCGTGCCAGCAAGGTTGGTTTTACCGTAAAGTGGGAAGTAGCTAAGGGTTGGCGTTATTCTTTGAGTTTTATTTATTTATTTTTTTTAGATTTCTAAACTCATTTGGACCCTTTGATCTATATTATCTTAACATAAAAACTTTCAAACGATTAGCCACTTGGCTACGATGGCGAGGCAATGGTCTGTCCCACCTACCATAAATAGACCGAATCTGACAGATATCGGTTGACTGTGGAAGAACAGTCTTCCCACTGAGGAGGAGGTCTGCAGTTGGAACCTCGGAAGTTCCAGCGAAGATACAATGCATTGCTTCCCTCCTAAAACAATTCTCATTGCTCATTTTATTTCAATAGTTTACTTACATTTTCATCTATGTATTTATTATTTTGTTAATTTATTGTTTCTTTCCTACAAATTACTCTCTAAAAACCCTGACAATATACAAAGCGCTCATTTTTCTTCAGAAACTCTTCCACACATTTTGCAAATTCTCATAAAGTCAAATATAACAAGAGCTTTTTCTCTCTTCAAACTTTGCAGCTGAAATGTTTAATAAACATCTCGAAACGCCTTCAGAAACCTAAACTTGCGTCATATCAATCCTATATAGTATATGCATGTTATATTCTTTCTACTGTCCTTTGAATGATTGGTTTGATGTTATTGTTATAGAAGAGTAGTCTAATACCAACACATTTTCATGCTCCTCTCTCTCTCTCTCTCTCTCTCTCTGTGAATTATTTGCAGCTGAACAAAAGGCGGATAAAGAATTTCCTTTTCTAAATTTGTCGCTGGGAAAGTTTGGACTTTTCTGAGACTGGAATCCGAATAAGAAACAAGAAAAAGTGACGTGGCAGAGACTGATGTAACAGAAGGGCCAAGGGCAACATCACCTCGTTAAAAAAGGAAAAAAAAAAAAAAAAAAAAAACCGTAGACCCGTGTATACGAAGGATGCTTCTTCGATAGAATTTAAAATGTTAGGAAAATATAAAAAATAGAAAATAATTCAGCTGACATTCATCATCAATAGTGGCACTTCCCTGTAGTGGTCTAGTGCCGTCATTGCGTCTCAGGTGGCGCATTGTAGGAATACTAAAGGCTTTTTGCAACGTCCCTTCGGCCCGTAACTCCACCCACTTTTTTTTTTTTTTTTAGTCTTTTACCTTGCCTCCATTCCCCTTTCCTTTCTTCATTCTTTGTGTAACCCCTAGTTTCCACGCTGGACGAGTGGTTTTCGAGCTGGGCTGCCGAATCCGGCGGTCCCAGGTTCGATTCCCGGCTTGGTCACGCGGAATCAGAGAAATTTATTTCTGGTGATAGAAGTTCATTTCTCGATATAGTGTGGTTCGGATTCCACAATAAGCTGTAGGTCCCGTTGCTAGGTAACCATTGGTTCCTAGCCACGTAAAAAATCTAATCCTTCGGGCCAGCCTAGGAGAGCTGTTAATCAGCTCAGTGGTCTGGTAAAACTAAGATATACTTAACTTAACTTGTGTAACCCTCCGTAGGGGGAGGAGGTTGGGGTTATTGCGCTCAGTGCACCTCACATGGTGAACTGTAGGCATTACCAAAGGCTGTGTCAACGACCCTTCGGTCCCTAGCTGCAACCATTGAATTCCTCTGACTGTACCTCCGTTCATAGTCTCTTTCTTCCATCTGACTTTCCACTCGCGCCTAACAATTGTTTCTTAGTGCAACTGGAGAAGGTTTTCTTTCTATTACACCTCTCAGACCTTATTATCATTTTACCTTCAGCGATGAATGGCCTCATTATATTCGTTCTGTTCTATTTCACTTTCAACTTCCACTGTCTCCATCGCGCGTTCTTGTAAGATGACACAGATTGTTTCGAAGGTCAAAAATAAAAGGTTTCTCAGAACCAGTAGTGTGAAGATTTGGTATTAAATTAGAACAAAACATTTACTTGTGCTTTACCGTTTTAATTTTTTACAATACAATTTTAGCTTAATTTCTAATAAATTAACTGTCTAAATGTGTTTTGACTTGAGGCAATGACACACATTCTGTCTCTGATTAAATTATTTTTGTACTGCTCTCTCTCTCTCTCTCTCTCTCTCTCTCTCTCTCTCTCTCTCTCTTCTCTCTCTCTCTCTCTCTCTCTCTATGAACCAGAAGTAGTTTAATTTTCCGAAGCAACTGTCTCGTGTGTGTGTGTGTGTGTGTATCGCAGCCTCACAGGATGAGCAGAGAGAAAGGAAGGAAACAAGCTGGAAGCCCTTCATTAGTCTTCTTGTTTTGGGGGTATTACGAAATGAAGGGATTTCTTAGTCCTCTTTTGCCAAGGAAAGAAAAATAAAATCTTATAATTTACTTTCTGATTGTCCTCCAGGACTTCTGGATTCATTAATTATTCAAAATGAAAGTAATTTATTGGGCAGTGTGACTATGTATTATTGCATGTGTGGAATAATAGATTTAGGAGGAATGTGTATAAAATGAATTCTATACAGATTTTAATAAGGTAATTTATTAAATTTTATAAGTTAATATAGGATATATTAAACAATAAAGTATAAGTTACAATGAATTTAATTGTAATGTATATCATCGAACCACAAAAATAAACTTCTGAATGACAAACAAACACTTGACGTGAACCATAAGGATAGGAAGTAAGTACTTGGGCTGCATCATCTGGATGGCCAATGAAATGAATCCGAAAGTATACAAACACATCTGAAATAGTGAACAAGAGGAAATCTTAAAGATTTCATGTATGACAGAATCGGACGCAACTACCCCAATGAAATAACAGCCCAAAAGTAAAAAAGTAAAATGTAAAGTATATTTTCTATCCCAGTAAACACGTCAAAATGAGTGTAAAAACAAACAGAATTCAATACAATTAAATAGTAAATTGACTAATGAAATATAATTAAACAAAGTAACTAGAAGTATGAATAAGTATGTAATTCACTTATATGTAAGGTAAGTATAGGTAAGGTACGTATAATTTGGATAAGTATAGATAATAACACACTTATCACATAAGCATCGATTAAAGCTGCAGGAATAAAAGTAAATGATCTGGACAGTTTTAAAAAACAAAGAAAAAAAATAGCTTTTCTCTCACCTTGTTTTTAGTGTGATTTAGGAGATAGGTAAGCGTTCCCCTTTGGCAGGTCCGGGTCCAATGGTAACTTGATAGAATTATTCCATATTTGCGTAACACATGACCGTGATGCAAATGCATAAGATCCATATGTCACTAAATCACTTCAAAGTTTAATCCACGGTTAAGTATGACTGGAACTTCTGCTGAAGACTGCTGTTGTTAAGTTCTTGACAGGTACTCCGGTTCTCCGTCACTCAGTAAACAAAGAAACATTTTATTTCCGCATTAAAATTGGTGGTTTGTTTACGGCAATAGCCATTTAAAGGGATTAGACGAGAAAAGCTATTTATAAAAATTACGTTAATTTTAAAATTGACTAATTAAGAATTACATAGGTAAAGCACTTTAATACTGATGCCGTAGTGATAATGCATATTTTTTTAATAACTAGTAAAATTAAAGGAATTAAATACATATTTTTCTACACTCCAGGGGAGAGATTTTGATTTAGTATGAAATCAAAAGTATATAATGTAAATGTATTTACATGAAAATTACCCAAAAATAAAAACCAACCAAAAGAATCTAATAAAACAATATTAACAGTAATGAAAAATCCCTAATCAGATTCAGCCAAAATTTGGTGAATTTTGGCAGCACCCTGTATAGCTGCTTTTCTTTTAGGACGTGATGATACAATATGACATATTAACTTATTAGTGTCTGTACACCTTGCTTCTCATCATCGTCCTGGGACTGACAAAAAGAGGAATTATAGAACTAGAGTGCCGTTTTAATATTTCTCCAGTTTTCCCTTTAAAGACTTTCACAGCCGTATACTTCATTGTTTATATTTGTAACTATTTCCTTAATGCGTCCCATTGGATAATTACAGGGTTTAGCTAAGGGTTCCTTCAAAAGTACTATATCTCCAACTTTAAGTTCTTTATGTTGAACAGGCTTGTATCGGTCTTTTTTATTCACGGCTTGATATATCAGATTCCCAATAAATTCTTCATTGTATATTTTAACGAGATTATGTCGTACATTTTGTAGTTTCAGTAATGATGAAGGAATCTGATCTGCATTGAATTCCGGATCGGGATCTGTTGGGCCTTGTAGTTGAGGGATTATATTGATGGAAACCAATTCTCTGCCATGAATCAACATCTCCGGGGTAATTATTTCTGGAATGCTCTCTCCTGAAGAGTCCCTAAGAGACTCTTTAAATGAAATTGGCCTTCTGTTCACCAAATGTATTGTTTTGTGAACAATAAAATCAAAATCCCGAAGGGGAAGAACATTATTGCGTATTGCTCCAAATAATAAATGCTTGGTTAGTTTCACACAAGACTCTACTAACGAGCCCAGTTGATTACCTCCCTTGTACGATTGCTCAAATTTAAAGGATTTAATTCCATGTTCCTGTAAATGTGAATTTATCTCGTAATCGCTGAGGAAACTAGAGATCTGATTTGCACCAGCAACGAATTGCGATCCCAAATCAGACAGACATAGAGAGGGAATGCCAAATTCATATGTATGAAGTTGTAATGCTCTAATCAAGTTAATAGCCCGAGACCACAGACACGTAATACATAACAACCATACCTTGACAGTATTTCCTTGATCATTCTTTATTTTAAATGGACCCATATGATCAATAAAAATCTGCCTGTACGGTATGTTTTCAGGATTATCCTGAACTCTGGGTAATGGCTGATTTAGTTTAATTACCCTTACCCTCTCATTTACTCTCTTACATGTAATGCAGTTTGACAGAACTTTCTTCACAGCCGAGTATACATGGGTAATCCAAAAGTTTCTTCTAAGTTCCGCCAACAAAGGATAACAACCAGCATGTGAGAGCTTCACGTGCAATTCCCTTATAATCAGAGGAAAAACCAATATACTGTCCTTCGATATTAGCAAAGGATAGTTGAATTTGTTAAGATGTTGGACCTTCCTTCAATCTTCGGCATTTACTCTTTACCCTCACCATGCCATCCGAATCAAGAAACAAGTTCAACTGTGCAACAATGTTAGGCAGATTCCTTCAACTGCTTCTGTTTTGAGTGAAAATAATCAGAGACATCTGGAAGTGAATAGTTGATCCCTGATTATAATCTGCCTACAAGCTTCATCATAAAAGTTAAAGCCTTCATCTTCAACTTCAAAATGATCTAGAGCTGGATGTTTACTTTTAAACAGATTTCAAAATGCTGCAGAACCTGAGCACCACCTCATGCACTCTCAAAACTAGAAACCCTATTAAGAGAGAAAGATGTTCCGAGCCCACATGCGGAGGTGAACAAGCACTACCACAATTTTGCTCCACTTTATACATCGTTTTGGTTCAAATAATCCAGGTATAATGAAAGACAATGTGCTGTCACTAAACAGATCACATTGCTTTCGCTCTCTGTAATAACTTAGGACCAGTTATATGTTTGTTTTCATCAGCTGTCCTAAAGGATAATGGTCTGGTGATGCAGTCTACTGGATATCTTCTCCAGACACAAAAGAAAATTTCATACAAGAATCCTCACACAGCTTATTGATATACTCTTAAACCTATTGAGTACACAGGGTTGCTTTTTTTGTAGTTTGTCAAGTTTCAAGGCGTAAGACTGCAGCCAGGACAGTACCACCAAACTATCAGAGTAGACTTCACATCCAACTATCTCAATATCCTGAAAGTGCATTCTTCAAATCCTTTACAGTTTCAACGGTTAATGCAAGAGCTTGCAATTCCAAGCTTGGTATAGGATTTTTGACTCCAATTGTTTACTCACCAGTTTATTTTCTTGCTAAAATATAGTAGATCTTATTTGTATTTATGTTATACAGATACACTGCAGTGCAAACAGAACCTTACTACTATCAGCAACCCAACAATTTATATTTGTCAGTACGAGCACCAAAATTCCGTGGGAACTCTACAGAAGTGCAGAATTGGCCTGCTTGCAGATATTCTTCCATTCATTGATCAAAGGAGCAGCTTAAAAATTTTTCATCCCAATTCTAGTTCTGGTCTGACACTGCAATCTGGGTGTAGAAACAAATCTGGCTCGATTCAGTATAGGTCCCGTTGAAAATTGAAGAAATACGAACTGTGAAGCTATAGTAGATAAAACTTCTCTTTTTGTTGATGAATTTATATCCAGTTGTATGGGTTTTGTAGACAATGTATCACTCATTCGATCCCACTCAAGTCCCAGCAGTTTACTTTTTGTTGGAGTCTCTGTTTCCTGAATTTTGTCAATTTCTTTCTGTAATGACATGTCATTAGACAAAAACTGCTGAAGTGAAAACTTATATGGACTGAAAATATCCTCCAACATTGTATACATCCACAACAAACACTCCAGAGTTTCTGCCGTAAATGCACAGTTGTCCATATAGACAACTGATAAATGGTTCTCTTGAGTTTCATCAATGGAAAAGAATCATTCGTAGAATCCAGTATCAATATCTTGTATAATCCAAGCATTAATAATGCAGGTGAACATCTAAGTCCAAAGGAAGTCTACATCTTATAGCCAATAATTGAAAAATCTCCCTCTCAAGATTTCTAAACACAAAAAACAAAGGCGATTTTTGGTCGACTTCCTCAAGACCTATATTGTTGAATGCCTTCTTTATATCAAAGCAACATAGTTTGCTTCCGAACCTCAAATTGATAATGGAAGTGGAGAGTTTCTGATTTAATGTTGGACCTGCATGCATAGTTTGATTGTGATTCATACTTCCTTTGTCACTCAAATTGGATAGGAACACAACCCTACATTTTGTGGTCTCACGATCAGGCTTAAAAATGCCCATAAAAGGCATGAAACTGGACTCTGGATGCTCCTTCTTGAATTGATCTAAATTTTTCAATTCTCTCAATTATTCCAGCATCCGCTTGCTCCTTAAATACCATATTTATCTGCTTCAGTTTATAGTCTAAATTTCCTTTCAATTTTCTTTGCAGGCTTGACAGTATTTTCTCTGATATATTGAAGTTATGTCCCAAAAGGTGAGAAACTCTAGGGTTCCAGAGTAATGGCATCACCAGCCTCCCTTCACTATTCCTTGTAGTTTTCTCTAAAACGTAATTGACCAACTGAGTATGGATTTCAACAGTTTCAGAGTACATTGAAGTCTCTCTATGTAATGCTTGGTCACAAACAGAATCAAGTACATCCTTGTCAATATCAACTAACCCACCGACTTCATCATCCTCTCCTTCCAAAACAAATGATTCATTTCTATTTTCGATTTTACCAAAATCTATATTAGAGGTTTGATAAAACTTAGCTTCTTCTGAAGGCAGGTAGTCTGGGGTTATATTAGTTATCGAAATGTAGGAAGACGAGGAGACTTCAGGGGCATATGGTAAATAATGCAGATCATGTAAAATAGTCTCAGTTGCAACCTTTAACACTACACCACGAGGAGTTCTTGATATATAGATTTCTCTCCGAATACAATTTCAGTCTCAGGTATGCAATAGCTGGATTTTGATCCCAAAATAAGCTGGATATCAGAAATATCTTCTGAACCATCCAAAAGTCTTGTATCTGCCAATTTATATCCTTTTGACAGAAATCCATTCACAACTCTGTTCAACTTGGGAAGATTCAAAGTAATATTTATATTAGGAAGGCACAATGCATAAATGACTCTTGAATCCCTGTCAAATTTCATTTCCACCTCAACAATTTTGGTGTCATAACTTCTAGGGACATTGATACCATTCACAGTAAGTTTAACACACTCTCGTATTACTGGTAGATTCAATCTGCTTGCCAACTCTTCAGATATAAAATTGGATTGACATCCACTGTCTTTCATACAACGCACATTGAATCCACTTATGTTACACGTGAAGGTTGGAAGAATCGTATCTCCCTCACTCGAGTTATTCAAAGCCTCTGTAATAGTAGTAATGTTATTCTGGGATCTTTCCGCAGGAGTTTTAGCTTTTGTGTCTTTCTTGCCCTTGTTTTTTTCATGGAACTTTCTTGTTAAGGTCCAGATTCTTTTGACCAATGTCATTGGATTGATTTCCCCCTGGACGAGTGCACAAGTAATTCCAATGAAAACCTTTGCAATTTACACACCGATCTCTAAATTTGTATCTGCACTTTTCAGTAGAATGTGATGCCAGGCCACATCTAGTACATCCATCGATACTTTTCAATTTCTCAACTTTGGAAACAGGAGAAATAAAGTTCATACAATCTCTGATGTTATGGCTAGCCTTTTCTTGGACTGTGCTACACAAGGAGCATGGATAACATTTTGCAGTAGTAACTCCACTAGTTCCCTCTGGTGTGAATTAAGTCACATTTACTGCCATATCCACAGATGATCAGTTACTTTCCTTTTTTCTTATGGTGATTGTATCTTGTGCAGGCAGTGAAGAAGTTATCACCAATCTCTTCCATTGAAGGCCATGTATGGTTAGTAATATTTATCAGTATTACGACCCTTGTGGGGCCGTGGTGCAAGTTCTTAAAGCACCAGGAAAGAGAGGGCAGTAATACAGTGTCCAATAAATAAAGGTCAGTGGAGACGAAAACACGAGAGAAAACTTAATATTTATTACACAAAACAATAAAATAATCAACAGTCAGCCTTGTGACTATAGGACAAATATAAAGTCCTTAAATTAAATCAGTAGGATTAAAATCCAGTAGGATTACCTAACCTCTAAAACTATATCCCTAAGATAGTAGTAAAATAACACAAGGACTAAATAAAGGGCCCAAACAACCTACCTATAACTAAATAAGGTTAGGAAGGAAGGAGTAGACATAAAGAAAGAAAACACTTAAATTCCTACCTAATATTATAAAGCTAAACTTAACATTAACACCCTAGGATAGGGGCAAATAAAATGTTCTTATACGAGAACTTCAAAAATAATGAAACCACAGAAAAGCTCCTCATAGTTTATAGAGAACAAAGGGTTACACCCACACTTGTTGGCATCCAAAGGTGCTAGGCTGAGGGTCATAGCACTGGGGGAAGTCTGACACGGTATCACGGCAAGCTACCAGGTACGGCGTCACTCGTCAGGTCACCGCTAGCGGAGGGAGTTCTGGAGCACAGGTAGCAACAGGGGTATAATAATAATAGTGCCTCCCTGAAATAAATACCAAACGGATATTACCTGTTCACAGACTCCCTACATGCCTCCTCGGGCCACAATGCCCCCACAACTGCCGCACAGGTGAAGACGACGTCCTGGAGGATGCAGAGGCGCCCTTCCTGCGTCCACTCGGCCGGGAATAATTCCTCTGCGTCGTCCTGAGCCCGCAGGAAGTCCACACCTCACAAAAACACTAGCCTAGGGTAGGCTACAAAAGCTCAGAACGCCGTGGGTGGCACAGGAACTGAGCCCACAGCACAAAAGGTAATCCAGGTAATCCAATACGCAGCTTAAGTGTGGGAGGCATGCAAGTCAGGCCCGTACTGACTAGAAGAGGAACCTTATCCTCCGAAGAAAACTTTTGTCTCCAAGGACGAACACAGTAAAATCAGGAGATGAAACTGCCAGTCAACCACTCCAGAGTCCATGGCAGCTCTCACCAACACCAAAAAGAAACAAAATAGATGGAGTTAGGAGTGAACTTTTTAACATATTCCAATGCCGGGGAGTAGGCCACTAAAAACATCTTGAGCAACACAGCCTTGTCACAAGAAAAACCAAACTTAACCAAAATTAAATAAATCAACAATTAAAAGAAAATCACAAGGCTGAGACTAAAACAAAATTAATGACAATTACGTTAATACCTGATAATCAGTAAATCCCTGAACTTCTCATTTAGACCTGTCTACACAAAGTATTGCAAAATATAATCAATAGTAACATTCACCTTACGGACATTCTCTATTATACCTTTAACTTTGGATACATATTCAAATGGGTCATCACATTTGTCCAAGTTTAGCTCAGATAGCTGCTTGATGGTGCTGAATTTCTGAACGTCTGGAGAAGCAAGTGCCTTTTCTAAGAGCTCCTTTGCTTTATGAGACTCCAAGGAATCTATCAAAACCAAGGCTCTTCCAGTTATCTGCTGCTTTAGGAGTAAAAGCTTTTCGTAGTCAAGAGTATTCATACCTGTTGATAACTGCCTCAAATTGAGATAGAAATTTAGTTAGATCTTCGTTCTCTTGACCAGAGTATCGAGGTAAAGGAGCCGTTGGTCTCTTCAAAAGGGGAAGAGCTGGAGTTGGGGGTGCTGGTGTAGTCGGTACAGGCGATTGGAGCTTAAATAAACACGAACGTAGTTTGTCTTGATAATTTTCACAGGCCTCCAATTCCTCCATCAGTTCACTTTCGTTTTCTTCAGAACTCCATTTTATACCCTGTATTTGAAGATCCAATTCCTTCAAACGTGCCATGTTGTCAGTCAACTTAGACTGAAGTGCTAGCTTATCTGAAGCTTCAAGTAAGATGAACTGATCACGTCGATCAAACGACTCCGTAACAGACTTTCTTACAAACTTCCGAGAAGTTATTAATCTCTTCAGTTCAGTCATCTTGACTACTATATAAGTAATAATGACCACAGTAAAACAATAAAAGGCAGTACTAATATAAGCAGAATGTATAGTATAAACAGTAATCACAAAAAGTAACAAAGTAAATTCTATGCAAATTATCACCATGGACCCGAAACCTACCTCCGGGAAATGCAGCCACCCACTCAACTTCCAGATCCTGTCACGGTCGCCATGTATAAAAATGAATTCTATACAGATTTTAATGAAAAGGTAATTTATTAAATTTATAAGTTAATATAGGATATATTAAATAATAAAGTATAAGTTACAATGAATTTAATTGTAATGTATATCATCGAACACAAAAATAAACTTCTGAATGACAAAACAAACACTTGACGTGAACCATAAGGATAGGAAGTAAGTACTTGGGCTGCATCATCTGGAGGCCAATGAAATGAATCCGAAAGTATACAAACACATCTGAAAAAATAGTGAACAAGAGGAAATCTTAAGATTTCATGTATGAACAGAATCGGACGCAACTACCCCAATGAAATAAACAGCCCAAAAGTAAAACAAGTAAAATTGTAAAGTATATTTCTATCCCAGTAAACAAAACGTCAAAATGAGTGTAAAAACAAACAGAATTCAATAAAATTAAATAGTAAATTGACTAATGAAATATAATTAAACAAAGTAACTAGAAGTATGAATAAGTATGTAATTCACTTATATGTAAGGTAAATAGGGGTAAGGTACGTATAATTTGGATAAGTATAGTAATAATACACTTATCACATAAGCATCGATTAAAGCTGCAGGAATAAAAGTAAGATCTGGACAGTTTAAAAAACAAAGAAAAAATAGCTTTTCTCTCACCTTGTTTTAGTGTGATTTAGGAGATAGGTAGCGGGTTCCCCTTTGGCAGGTCCGGGTCCAATGGTAACTTGATAGAATATTCCATATTTGCGTAAACACATGACCGTGATGCAAATGATAAGATCCATATGTCACTAAATCACTTCAAAGTTTAATAACCACGGTAAGTATGACTGGAACTTCTGCTGGAAGACTGCTGTTGTTAAGTTCTTGACAGGTACTGCCGCCCGTTCTCCGTCACTCAGTAAACAAAGAAAACATTTCCGCATTAAAATTGGTGGTTTGTTTACGGCAATAGCCATTTAAAAGGATTAGACGAGAAAAGCTATTTATAAAAATTACGTTAATTTTAATTGGACTAATTAAGTAATTACATAGGTAAAGCACTTTAATACTGATGCCGTAGTGATAATGCATATTTTTTTTAATAACTAGTAAAATTAAAGGAATTAAATACATATTTTTCTACAGAATGACATTAATAAATGTTGTCGTGGACACTCGGATGAAGTGACATTCATAGATATCTGGAAACGTGTTCGTGTAACACTAGATGAGTTTGGTATAAGACCCTTCCTTGGCAGATTATTATAGCCTCTTTTTGAGTGTGTGTTGTGTGAGAGAGAGAGAGAGAGAGAGAGAGAGAAATCCTCCTTATTTAAATGACTTTTATTCGAGCTGAAGTTCATCACCTGAAGAGAGAAAAATTAAAAATTAGTAATTTTGAAAATCTGGATCTGAGAACCGGAATGTGAAAATATTTGTGTAATAAATCGGTGAATCGTTTTTCGAATGAGAGAGAGAGAGAGAGAGAATGTCTTAGTAAATTGGGTTGTTTATAAACCCATGATAATTCTACGTCGTTGTCATTGTTCTCCACTGACGGCCGTCGACTTGTTGTCAAGATATTGGTGACATATTTGCATTAGGTTGGCGACGTGTGTAGACGTTCCTTGAAAACCTCAGACCCAACAAAACCTCCTCGTAACTCCTATTCAATTAAAAGTTGATTATAGTGTTTCTGTTAACTTTCATGATAAAACTTTAGCTTTTAATCAAAGCAGATTGTAAGTTAATATTTTTAGACTAACTGTTGATTAACTTGTGTATCTTGTTTGTTAACTTTTGTTTTTCACTTAAATGAATTCTTTTCTTTTAAGCTGCTAACAGTGTTCAATAACCCAGTGAATTTTAAGCATTTGAGGGTTTCAAATTTGGTTACTTTGGATTCACAGAATTCACGTCAAAAGTTTTTGGAATTTAGGAATGCTACTGAATCAGAGGGCAAGGTGATTCTCTCTCTCTCTCTCTCTCTCTCTTCTCTCTCTCTCTCTCTCTCGTATGCCACCCTGGAATACCAGTATTAAGATGTATTCTCCAGAAAGGACATATATGAATGTGTTATCTACTCAAACCCCATGCCAATGTACCAAAATTTTTTTTATTTTTCCATCTCTCCTCCCCTCTCTCTCTCTCTCTCTCTCTATCTCTCTCTCTCTCTCTCTCTGCCACCCTGGTCTGATATTTCAGCGTGATGTTTACGCAGTCCTGATTTAAGCGTGAAATTGTACCGCAGAGGAAAAAGTAACACAGAAAGCAGAACGAAATCCAAATGATGCTTTGTAGTTTTCTATTCGACCTATATGTGTTTTTATTCTTTAAATGAGAAAAAGATTAATTTGGACCAACTCTGAGATAAAAGAGAGTAGGGAGTTCCTGTAATTGAAAAGCGCCGAGAGCATAATGGTACTGTAATTACTGGAGTTGGGAACCTTCCGTGAAATGTGCGAGAGTGGAAATGAACTCTTGCTCAGTCAGGACTCTGCGAAAATCATGTTTTTCACTCTAAAAATTGATTGAACTTGTGTCATTATTACTGTAGGGATTCCTGTTGAATGAAAAATGAAATATAGGTTTCTTATTAATATTTAGATGACCTTTGAATGAGACAGGACTGGTTGACAAAGTTCTCTTTTGTAGAAGAAAGGAAAGGCAATTGGAGCAGATCTGGTAAAGGTGCGTGAGTACTACTGCATAGGTCTACGAAATTTCTCTGGTCAGAATATTCTGGATCTTGATGTTTTCTTGTTTGCTTGGTTTGAAGTGACTGATAAAAGCGTATTTCACTATTCTGTCCCTTAAGTGTGTGGTTGTTGAAATGTCAAGTAGCTGTAGGTTTTATTTTTCAAAAAGAAATAGCTTCCTTTACCTTCTGCCACAAGATTCATCCTGAACATCAAAGGACAAGGTTCCAGATATTGTTTCTTCTGGGACTCAGATTTCAAAGGAATCTTCTCAACATATGGAAATTTTGTCAATCCTCTTAAACGACCACTTCTCAGAGGAGAGGGTCTCTCTCTCTCTCTCTCTCTCTCTCTCTCTCTCTCTCTCTCTCTCTCTCTCTCCTGCAGTCCTGATTCGCTCAGTCGTTCTCCCCCAGTGATGCATGAAAGGTTTCCCTCAGAGAGATGTTCGCCTATTAGGGATTAGAAATAATGATTGTCCCTCGAATTGGAATCGTGGAATCAAAACTCTAATTGCGAGGGGAAGGGTAACTAAAAAGGAAGAGAGAGAGAGAGAGAGAGAGAGAGAGAGAGAGAGAGAGAGAGAAAACCAGAATACCACTAAAATGATTTATCAGGAAAATAATGGAATCCTGTTTTAATTCTTAATAATATGATTTGGTGTAGTTTTGGCTGTCGTGAAAGTGTTAAAGGGTTAGGTATAAGGTTTTTGGTTAAATTGGATGGATTGTCGTGACTATGGCGTTTGAACCTACTGATCTTGAGTGCTGAAGGTCAAATTGTGACTCCTCCTTTCTTGGGCGTCGGAGCGTTTCCGTTCAAGTAGGATTTGTCCTTCCTGTCCGGGTCTCCCTGATTGGGGAACCTTCCTTCGTCCTCAGATCTCCTGCTGCTTCGCTTTGATTCCTTCCAGAAGCTTTGAAGAATATTCATTTCGTCACATCAGTGGCCGGGATTATTTTTCTGCTTTGTTATTTGTATTTGTGTCAATCGTTTTTCTGTGTAGCAGTTGGGGTTGACATTACCTGTGGCCACCTTCTGCGTAGCAAATAATAATGGGTGCTAATATTGGTGGTAGTGTCGTGCAATTAGGGTTAACATTTTCTCTAGTGAGTGGATGTACTCGTCATATTCGTATACAAAAAGCTTATGGATATGTGGGAGGGTTCTCGAAAGTTTCTCTAGTGAGTTATGAAAATGGAGACCTTCCTCATATCCTTAAAAGTTAAGTATATCTTAGTTTAACCAGACCACTGAGCTGATAGGGTACCACCAACAAACTTAAGACCAATTAACACATCAGATTCTAGTGATCCAAATCCCCTCACCACCGAGGTCAACAAACCGTAGCCCTCTGGTGTGCACAGCAAAGGTCACCAGTAGCCTCGAAAACCCACCAAGTTGAAAGTACAAAGGTCACAGAGAATCGAAAACCGAGCGTCTCTCTTTAAGAGGACCAACAATGGTAGATATTGTCCATTTTGGTCCCATTTGGAAATATGGCATTTGTGGGCCTCAATTTTCAAACGCTAGTGGAACTTCTCTATAAATCACGAGGTATATTGAATAAATGTTTAGGCTCTGCGTCAATATACCATTTGTAAGGGAAAGTGATTTCGGGGCAATTTTATTGTAGGCGATGACTTTTAAACTTTTAGTATTTCTCTCTCTCTCTCTCTCTCTCTCTCTCTCTCTCTCTCTCTCTCTCTCTCTCTTTCTCTCTCTGTGATGAGTTACCTGATATTGATATATTTTTTGCTCTTTTAACTGTCGAATTAACTACATAGCCATTGTTCATACCATTTCCTTCGGTTATCTTTAGAATTATTGTCATTCAATTCACGATTGACATTTGCAAAGTTTTCAATGAATTCTAAAGGATCCAAAAATGGTACTTCGTTTTTTTTCTTTTGCCTTGTCCTTCGTCTTTCTTTGCTTATCTTGCTCTCATTTAAGTAAAATCACAGCAAGATTTTGTTTGTGATTACAAGTCAATGAATAATAGGTTCTCAAAACATTGATACAAATAACACCTGAAAGTCATCATGATAACAGCAGCAAGAATGATCATAAATAGTAGCAAGGGAACGAACTTGACTGTCAGTCAAAGTAGCAAAAGTAGCAGCTATCACAGGCAGTAGCAGGAGAAACCTGAAAACAAAAAGCAGAAATTAATGCAAGAGACGACGACACTAGAATGAACAACGGTCAAAGCTGGAGGCTAATGTGATTACCGGGCCAGCGAACAGACGCTGCCGGATGAAAAGGAATTTATGCAGCGTCTCCTCCTAGAGTTTGAGAAACCTTGTGACGTCAAGAAGTTCGAGGCGGCATTCTGATTATCTAGCCTCTCGGCTTTCTAATAGTGACCTCGGGTGACCTCAGATGACTCAAGGTGACCTCAGGTGACCTAGGATGTGTGTGTAAATATATGTATGTAAATGAATGTATGTGTGCTTATATATCAAAGTTTTCCAATTGTTTTTTTGACGCTTACCTAGTGCAATTACCAAACAAACAATATATATTATTTACCACAGTTATACACCCTGATGAAAACCACTTCATAAGGTTAATTTCAGTATCGACATTTTCCCTTGAAACGTTTACCGTTCCTGATACTCTCTCTTTAACTTCAACCACAAAATGAAACATTCTATCGTCCGTTGTAATTTTATAGGACTTTAGTTTCTGGTTCGCGTTCAAAATTCGATTGATGAAAACAAGATTTGATACATGTTTGCCTGATAACCTTGTGTTCATTTCCATTTGACGGATGGCCTGGGGATCTGGTTACTGGATTTGTGTTTATTCTTTTTTTTTTTCGGTGAGAAGGGAAAGGTGTAACAGGAGTTGGGTTATGGAAGTTGGCGCTGGTGGAAAGTGTCAGCCCTCGGAAAAATTTTCATCATTTTCGATGAATTTTCTTTAGAGACAAACATGGACGGATTTCGTTGTCCCTTTGTTAATGTTACCTGCATATCTATCTGTCTATCTATCTATATACATATAATATAATATCATATGCATATAATTGCTAAACGTCTTTACAAATAATAGTTTGTTAAACACTGAACGTCAAAGCAGATTATTCCGTTTAAGACTTATAATAGCATCATTTAGGTCTCTGGTCCCCTTACAGAAGGCCACCCCATTTGTATTTATCCATTTATTTTATTTATATATTATACATAACTTATAAACATACATACATTTTTCGTAGTTTATCCATATGATGTAGGCAGCTCTTCTATGGAAGGGGAGGGAAATGCGGGATGAATGCTTCTGATCACTAAAATAATCATAAAATAATTAATATATATATATATATTATATAATTATATAACAATATTATATAGATATATATATATATATATATATATATATATATATATATGAAGCATATTGAGTTTATATTTTCACCAAATCGAAATGCCAGAGCGATGAAAGGATTGACTTGATGAACGTGTGCATGAAATATGATATGGTAAAGAAAGGTACAGATGCTTTCTCGAACAGTCCTCGTCAAGTCGAAATAGTTGATCAAATGATTGATTTTGTTAGTAATGCTAAAGTGAAAGGCAAAATATCCCCGTTCCAGAACGGCGTTAATATTTCATCCCTAAATCAGTAAAAGGATTGTATAACTAGTTTGCATGAACTGTAAGGATTAGAGTGCTTGTTGACAATTCGGCTATGTCAAGACAGTCGAACATCTGTTTTCTTTCATACAACAAATTGGTCATTGTCATGATCATCAGTCACCTTTGGAATTTAAATTTAGACTTCGGTTATGCATAGTGGGTAGAGACAATAGTTTAACCGTCTTGTCTGGGTCTTAATGTTTGTAGTAATGATGAAGCTACATCTTGTGTCACAACAGAGTACTTAAATGTAAGTGGTCCATCTCAAAGCTCAAATGTTGCTCCCAATGATCTGGATTCCGAGTTATGTATCTCTGCGTGTCTCATGAAGCACTGTCAGTTAACGATGAGACAGAGACTCAGGAAGATCAAGTGAGAAAATTTAATAGAGATAGAACCTGACGCCCTGATAGGAAATGAGTCCTAAGTTATTGGGAAGGTTCGTAGCTTTAAATTTAGAAACTAAGTATACATCATTAAGCTCAGCTGAGTAGATGAAACAGGCGAGGACTGGATATCATATGCAAAGAGAAAGATATTATATAGGCCACCTAATCATTTCAGAGAAAATCTATACGAAATGGAACATTTATTCAAAATTTTCCATGGCGATGCTCTAAAACCAGGAGTCGGAGCAGTTTCAAATCTTACTGACATGTTCAAGGCCGCCAATGTTGATGTTCCGGAGGAAGTAATGAGTTTTTTTTTTTTTTTTATTAGATGTAGGCTTTATTTTAGAATAAAAATATTAAACTCTAAAAATTTCGTAGCAAAGGTGTGAAAAAGAGGAAAAAAATATTGTTCAGTAATATTGAAAATTTATTTGTTTGAAATAAGAGACAGAATGCAGGAATCCCATAGAAAAGGTATAATTATATGAAAACAAATTGTTCAGTAATCTTGAAAAAACGCTTGATTGAAACGAGAGAGAGAGAGAGAGAGAGAGAGAGTTAATTGCAATAAGATTTCCAATGAAGCTTATGTCATGCGTAATTTTTTTTCCATTGCTACTATATTCCCTTTCATATGTATTTATATTTTGGAAATATAGCCAAAAAGACATATAAATATTAGCCACCTTTCATAAATGCAATGTTAGGAATCCAAAAAGAGGCATGAACAATAAGGCTGATGGTCCAGATCATAGCTTCAGGAGAGCGTCACAGATACACTCAGGAGTCTCCAGGTGACGTCACAGAGAGAGCTCAGCTGAGCTCCCGGCACATGCGCGGTAACTCACCTTATCTTATTCCATCTTGGTCTCGTCCTCAATATCCCGCTCATTTCTCGTGCGAGTCACAGACGTGGAAGAATAATTGGTTGGTTTGTCTATTACCATTTCAAGGGCATGGAAAAGTTAAATGATGTGTTCTGAATTTTGAAGGAAATGAAGAAGTAAGGGCTAGAAGATATAGTAGTGGTATTTATGCCGTCCATTGCTGCAGCCTGGCTTTTGCAGCTACGTGGGAAAAGGTATGAAACTTAACACGTAGTATATTTATTTACCTGTTGTTTCATTTTTAACCGTTATTTAGACTCTTCAAAATGTATAATGACCATAGTGAATAACTTGCAATGATAATTTATAATCGTGAGTAGGTCCTGGCGTCTCATTTAGTCGGTTAAGTGAGATAACTTCTCTTACCTGACCCAGTTTAGGGTACCGTACTTACCTAACCTATCCTGAGGATAGGAAACTGTCACAGTCATGGTGAACATCTGACAGTTATTTAGTAGCTGAAGGTTTTGTGTGGTGTCGTTACCTTATTAGTGCAACATTTATTCACCTCTGGAGGATCATTGTTGTATCTCGATCAATTTTTTCATTGTAACGATAAAAATCAGTGTTTGTAGACTTCTGGGGAATGATCATAATGTGGAGGCTAACTGTGAAAATAGTTGGTAAGGTCTGTTTGTTTTTTCACTCGAGCGTAAAATCCTCTTCGTAAAAAGCAGTTCATGTCTAATACAGGTGCTGAGATTTCAGTGTTCTGTGCTCCCCCTCGCTTTTTTTTAACCTCTCTCTCTCTCTCTCTCTCTCTCTCTCTCTCTCTCTCTCTCTCTCTCTCTCTCTATCATTTGAAGGTGATTAAAATTATGTATGCCTAATGGAGCATTGTGTGCCACTGTCTCAGTCAGAGAAACGATTTGCAAAGAAATATGTTGCCTTTAATAGATAATCAGGAACAGAGGTCACAGGTCAAAGTTGTGGCTTTTGTGACCTTAAGTTCACGAAGAAGGTGTAGCCTGTACCGTCATCCCCCCTCAAAACATGAATATTTAGTCTTTTATAGTAGGCATGGAATATGTCTTGAATTAGCACCAAATGACTATTGCTTTTGTTCCATAGTACTATAAGGTCTGTAATGGATACCGTTAATAAAGTTTTAAAATTTCACTCGTAATTCATTGATTTTGAGGTTGAAAGTACAAACCCAACTGAGGTTTAAGTGGCTGGGCATCAATTAAGTGTTTTTCATAAAAAAAAAAAATAAATGTTGCAATAACTAATTATAACCAGAATGATAATAATAATAATAATAATAATAATAATAATAATAATAATAATAATAATAATAATAATAATAATAATAATAATGTACAAATCCCAGACTTGGTTTGTTTTTTCTAAAAACACGATACTACACCAAATTCGTTTCTTATTTTTTTAAGTTGGACGCGAATTGTTTTTCATTAGTGACGGTTTTATAAACAATTGGTTGGAACGTCCGCTAAACTTAATTCGTTATTCATGATTCACTCAAACAATTAGATAAGTTGTTCGTAATTAAGGTGTATCAAACAACCCAGTTATGGTGGGCGACTGGTTATTCATTATTATTTCATGATTATTCATATTTCATAAATTATTTCCCTTATGGATATCATGAACCGGTGTACCAGGAAATTACAATGTAGGATTAACGTATCTTGAATTTAAGGTGAAGAGGGAGTGGTGTCAGGAAGGTTGCCGTGCAACGACATTGACCAAGAATGACTGAGGAGTAGTGTGGAAGAGAGTTGTTGTGTTGGTGATACTGAAGAGAAACTGGTAGAACAGTTTGGAAACCTTTTCCACGAGGAGAAATGTTTATAGCTTGGATACAAACTATATATAGTCTTTAGTGTGCGCAGGTTCATACAGGACTTATCCAGAATAATGAGGAATTATCCGGGATAATCCAGTTAATGCAGTCTATCGTTCAAAGTTTGTGTTTATCTCTCCGGTGCATTGTGTAGTTGCTACGTAGGGAAAAAGTGGGGACGATATTTGGAGAGAGAGAGAGAGAGAGAGAGAGAGAGAGAGAGAGAGAGAGAGAGAGAGAGAGAGAGAGTTTCGCGTAGTTCAAATGGAGGCCGAGGAAAGAGAGAGAGAAACATCACTGGTTCTGTTGAGAGTAAACAGTATTTTCTTGTCCATATTGTTTTGGGCCGGGGCTTGGAATGTTTTCATAGATATATACTGTTTATTTAATTTTTTATATACAGTTGGAGGGTATACCTATGTGGGGGCGGGAGGGGGTCTACAAAGTCCCAGAATAAACATGCTGTCATTAGGCCTAATATTTACAATCATATATATTGAGATTGAATTAACATACAGTAGATCTACTATAAGAGCTATCTGTTGTAGACTTAAGCGGGCTTCAAAGAAGCAGGGGCTCTTGCTTATGAAACCGATTGTGTATTGTAACTTACAGATAATTCCTCATTGGATGGCTGTTGAAATGTCTTAATTAAGCCTCCAACAGGGACGGGCGTTATATTCGCGGCAGTCGTTATCGTACGGGTACTATATGATAAGGTTTTCAATAATGTTTTACCTTTCACTTGGATGCTAGATTGCAAATGGACTTTATACGTTGTACAAAGGTTGGGGACTTCATAAAGAGAGAGAGAGAGAGAGAGAGAGAGAGAGAGAGGGTGGTGGTGAAGAGAAGTGAAAAGCAGGAGCGAAAAGAATCAGCCTAATATCTGTCCCAGTTTGCGTTAAATTTGAAGCCCCTTTCAGTGATGGCTGGGGTCATTTTTTGACATTACGTGGGGAAAGTTTTAATGAAAAACAAAAGTAGTCGTAGCTTGTGTGATATGAATAGGGTCTCTCTCTCTCTCTCTCTCTCTCTCTCTCTCTCTCTCGGCCATGATAAAAGAAGATATCTTCCTTTTCCCCCAATTATGCCCCTTACCCTTCCCCTCCCTCCTTCCCCGCTACTTCCCCTTTCGCAAACATCTCTTGCTGTCTCGTCAAAATGATTGATAGGTTTGCAGTGGAAGCTCAACAGAAGGAAACCACCCCCTGCAGTCAGTTGGGGGGAGGGGGGGGAGAGAGATGAAAAAATTAGGATCTATTTACATGTAAGTGATAATTATTTTAAAATGGTAGGCGGTTATATTTTCCTAAAACTTGAACCTGCCATATATCTCCTCCTCCTCCTCCTCTTCTTCTTCTTCTTCTTCTTCTTCTTCTTCTTCTTCTCCCGCGCCAAACTTGGCATAAAACTTTTTTATCCAAAGGCTTTTTTTTTTTTTTTTGTTTCAAGAAACTCTGAGGAGAATTGCCCGTGCTTCAGAGCAGGAATTCCTCTGAAGTTCTCAAGAAATTTGTATTTTCTTATACAAATTAATATGAATATTAGTATGAATTTCTATGAATTTTTGTTTCCATCGCTTGTGAAATTGCTGTCGAAATTTTTTTTCACCTTCGAGTTTCGTAGGAGGAAACAAAATTCATTTTTTTTCTCGAAAGAAACGGATTTGAAAGAAGCACTTGTTTATAGATGGTATCTCTGATGACTGAATATGTCTACTTTCTGTTTTATTTATTCATTTTTTTATCGTAATATATAGTTTTATTTAATCACCCAGCAACAGAGATTTGTTGCCAGATTTAAAAAGGACTAATTTTTTTTATTTAAATGTCCTGCGATCATAATATTTAATCTAGAAAGACTTTGGAATTATTAAATTATGTTGAAATAAACTCAGTGATTCTGAATATTAGACGTCCCATATTCCACCTGGCAGAAATAATTGTGTATTGGCGTTTATTCCTCCTTCCTCTTATCTATCCCCAATCTTTTCTCTCCCTTCCCCTTCCCTATTCCTCCTCCCCCTCCCCATCCCCTCCACCCTCCCTACCCAAACGCTCCGTTTTATGAAGTAGGGTCGCGACCCTTAGTTTGAGAACCTTTTTTATTTTTTAAGTTGGTTTTCCATTGGTTGTTTTCCCTATGACATGTTTTATTCATTAGTGGTTTAGCCATTTGTTGTTTTACCCATGAGGGTTTTCCCTTGAATTGTTTTGCCCATTAGTTGTCTTACCCTTTAGTTGTTTTCCCCATTTAGTTCTTTTACCCACGAGGGTTTTCCCATTTGTTGTTTTACCCAAAAGTTGTTTAACTCATCGGTTGTTTTGTTTTACTCATTAGTTGTTGTACCCTTTAGCATTTTGCCTATTAGTTTTATCCACGAGTTGTTCTGTCCATGAGATGTTTCACCCATTACTCTTTTGTTGTTTTGCCCATTACTTATTTTACTCATGTCGGTTTTTTCATGAGTTGTTTTACTAATGAATTGCTTTGCTCATTAGTTGTTTAACTCATTAGTTTTTCCCATGAGATGTTTTAGACTTTTGTTGTTTTGCCTATGAAGGTTTTCTCTTGTTTTACTCATTAGATATTTTACTGTTTGGTTGTTTTGTTCTTTAGTTGTTTTACTCTTCTGTTGTTATTTTACCCATTAATTGTTTTACCCATGTGGGATTTCCCTTTTTTTCATTAGTTGTTTTACCCCTTTAGTTTTTTACAATTAGTTGTTTTACCTTATAGTTGTTTTGTCCATTAGTTGGATTAACCTGTAGTTGTATTACCCATTAGTTGTTTTACCTATTTGCTTTTTTATTTTACTCATTGGTTGTTTTCCCAATTACTTGTTTTACCCATTGTTTTGTTTTACCCAATCGTTGTTTTGCCCATTAGTTATTACTTTGGTTGCTTTGCCATTAATTCTTTTACCCTTTAGTTGTTTTGCTCCTCAGTTACTTTAATATTTGTTTTTTTGCCCATTAGTTGTTTTAACCTTTAGTTGTTTAGACCATTAGATATTTTACCCATTTGGTTGTTTTACTCATTAGTTGTTTTACCCATTAGTTGTTTTACCCATTAGTTGTGGCAATTTCTATCAACTTTGATGGAGATTTGACAGATTTTATCAAAAGTCGAATTTAGTTAGAATTTGCCAAGTTTAAGTTTCGTCGAATTTATTCTGAGTTTCTCAAAATGTATTTCGTCGGTTTTGTCATTTTTGTCTGCCTGGTTTTCCTTAGAATCTTCACATTTTATGAAATGCCTCAATCCTCAATTGCTCAGTCCTACAATCCTTCAATACTTCAGTTCCTCAATCCTAAATACTGCATTCCCTCAATCCTTTAGTCCCTCCCTCAATCCTACTATCCATTAGTCCCTCTATCAGCCCTCCAATTCTTTAGTTCCTCCTTCAGTCCTTCAGTCATTCATTCCTTCAATCCTTTGTCCCTCCCTCAGTCCTTCATCCCTTCAGTCTCTCAATCCTTTTGTCTATCAATCCTACAATCTTTCATTACTCCAAACATTCAATCCTACAATATTTTAGTCCCTCAATCCTACGATATTTCATTCAGTCTTTCAATCCCTCAATCTTCCCTCATCTCCATCCATTCACAGCTGCTGTTAACGAATGGCGTCGACAGCCATCAAGTCCTGTAACTCTAATAAAAGAGGACCTTGGGGTCTGTTTGGTCCTCCGGTTCTTGCAGGTTTTGGGGGTTCAGAGAGAGAGAGAGAGAGAGAGAGAGAGAGAGAGAGAGAGAGAGAGAGAGAGAGAGAGAGAGATTTAACGCTTCGGCACATATGCACTTCTACCCCCATCCCTCATACACACACAGTCTTATCGTTTAAATTGAAACTTTCCCTCTCAAACGCGAGAGGTTCCGAGGTGTCTCTGTTTACACCTTGTGAACTGATTTCTTCTTCTTCTTCTTCTTCTTCTTCTTCTTCTTCTTCTCATTCTTCTTCTGTTTGTCGGTGTTGACGCGTTGGAGGACGAAGGAGAAGTGGACTACCAATCAGACTCCTGTATCTTGTGTCGTTTTTTTTTTTCTTTTTATTTGTGTCGTTTTTGTCCTAGAAGTCAAGATTTGATGTGCAAACGGAGATCCCTATGTTTGTATTACACACTACTACTAAGGTAAGTTGGTAGAACCCGTTTTTATGGACAAAGGCTTATTTTAGAAATCGGGGAAAGCTCGATTTTTGTCTTGACTAGGAAGTACTATTTGATGTGGCAATGGGAGAGGGATGTTGATAGTACTAAGGGAATTTGGTAAATCGGTCTTGGTAAGAAAAGTTTCAGGAATCAGCGGAAGCAAATGGAAAAAGGGGAAAGCCACATATTTATTATTTAGTCATTTAATTATTATCACAATAATCAGTCACTTTACAAAAATATTTTCATCCCCATTTTTCTGTCAAAATCACTTACTACGAAAAGTAAAATAAAAAGAAAAAGGTCGAGACACTTTCAGCCAGTTAACCACAAGAAGATTATTTCACCTTACATTCTCGCCAATAGATAGCGTTACTCTGCGCATCTAATAGAAGTTCTCTGTCAAAGCGGGCAAATAGTCGGATATCTAGACCTATTCTAGCAGATGTCTTCATTCTGGTCAATCCGTTGGAATATTCTAGAAGACCGGCTCTGCAGAAAGAAGGAACTCTTCCTTAGAGTATGCTCTGTCCCTTGATGAAGACTTCTAATAGAAGTTCTCTGTCAAAGCGGGCAAAATAGTCGGATATCTAGACCTATTAGCAGATGTCATCCTTCTGGTCAATCAGTTGAATAATCTAGAAGACCGGCTCTGCAGAAAGAACGAAATCTTCCTTCGATATGCTCTGTCTTGATGAAGACTTCTAATAGAAGTTCTCTGTAAAGAAAGGGCAAATAGTCGGATATCTCAGACCTATTGCTAGCATGTCATCCTTCTGGTCAATCGTTGGAATAATCTAGAAGAACCGGCTCTGCAGAAAGAACGAAATCTTCCTTCTTCGCGTATCTCTGAATCCCTTGATGAAGACTTCTAATTCTGAATCTCTGTCAAAGCGGCCAGATAGTCGGATATCTAGACTATTTCTAGCAGAATATGGTTATCCTTCTGGTCAATCAGTTGGAATAATCTAGAAGACCGGCTTCTGCAGAAAGAAGGAACTCTTCCTTCGAGTATGCTCTGTCCCTTGATGAAGACTTCTAATAGAAGTTCTCTGTAACGGAAAGCGGGCAAATAGTCGGATATCTAGACCTATTCTAGCAGATGTCTTCCTTGTAGTCAATCACTTGGAATACTCTATAAGACCGGCTATGCGAAAGAACGAAATCTTCCTTCATGCAGAAAGAACGAACATCTTCTTCGAGTATGCTCTGTCCCTTGATGAAGACTTCTAATAGAAGATCTCTGTCAGCGGCCAGATAGTCGGATATCTAGACCTATTCTAGCAGATGTTATCCTTCTGGTCATCAGTTGGAATAATCTAGAAGACCGGCTCTGCAGAAAGAACGGAAATCTTCCTTCGATTAGCCCGTCCCTGATGAGACGTCTAATAGAAGTTATCTGTCAAAGTGGGCCAAATAGTCGGATATCTAGACCTATTCTAGCAGATGTCTTCCTTCTGGTCAGAGCATGCAGTGTTTTTAATTTGTACTCCTGAGTTTGTAATGTCTCATATCAGTTTATTGAAATAAAAAAAATAAAGTAAAATAATTAACTCCAATCACAGCGGGAACTAATAACAGAAAATTACCGTTATTTTTATTATTATCATCAAAACAAACGTCAGTCATTGATGGATGTCTTTCACAAAGAATATATATAAATATATATATATAATATATATGTATATATATATAATTATATATATATATATATATATATATATATATATATGTATATATGTTTACAATCGTAGTTACATTTTGCTGAAGATGATGTCTGAACTGTAACCTAACCAGAGACCATCTTGCTGCGTAAAATGAAGTTTTCTTTAAAATTCAAGTTGACACATATAACACCAAAAGGCGGCCTTATATGGAATTACTTTTATTTTTGTGATAAAAAAAAAGATTTCTAGTCATCTTTCAATAAGCGAGTGCATGCGTTCACGTGTGTAATCCTTTTAAGTGCTTTTGTGTATAAAAATATGGTATCATGATAAACTTTACGTGGTTACCTAGTACCATAGCTGAATCGGTGTTCTTAAAGATAAGTTCAGCTATGAAATGGAATATATACATTTTATATATATATATATATATATATATATATATATATATATATATATATATATATATATATATATAATATATACAGGAGACAGAGGAAGGGCGACGGCCAGTAGGACACATCAGCGTGAAGGTGAACTATTAGAAACGTTGCAATTCATTACAATTCTTTATTTCCTACGTTTCGTAATACCATTATTACATCATCAGGGAATCTGTTAAACAATAAATAAATTAATTAAAATTACTTAAAAATACTTTTAAAATTACTCTAAAATTCAACATTTGTAAATTACAACACAATTAAAAAACATACAGAAACGAAAACAAAAAAAAATATAAAAATAAAAAGACCAAAGACCGCTAACCAACCCTTGTGCCGAGAAGGCAAGAGACAGAATGACAGAACAAATAAAAGTTAGCTCAGGTACAGTTGTGTGGAGGAGGTCTGGGTATTTAACTGGGGAACAGTTGTTTAATAAATAAGACTCAGGATAGGCAGTTCAATATGCATTGTTCGCTTGGCCTATGACTTGGAAATGACTTCTTTCTATATATATATTTTACAATTTTTCGAATGGTTTTCTTATATTAGAGTGTTCGGATTGGAGAGCCTACAGCCAGTACGGAAACTTAATCCCCGATGAGAGCGATTCTGACCCGCAGTAACCTCCTCGTGGATCCGACATATGTCCCAGAGTTACACTTAGGGCAAAGTATACTTATAGACCACGTTGGAGGTCAAGAGAGGGTCCAATCGATCTTTATATCTGAAAAAGGAACCGATTGTTAGCGGGTTTATTGGAATTAATTTTAGATTAATGGCACCATAATGTTTATGAATAATTTGTGCAAACTTTTTCCGAAAGGAGTCATCATGTAAGAACGGGAATTTGGCATAAAAAGCTAATTTTGGTACTGTACATGGTTTTGGCGACATTAGCGAATTGTTTGTTAAGAAACAAACGGAGCTTTTTATAAAACAAAGTCTGTGGGAAGCAATTATCCCTAAAATATCCAGAAGGAAACTAATTTCTTGGTGGAAGGATTGCCAGTTCGATGTAATAAAAAAATGCCCTGTGGAGGAGAGTAAAAATAGAGTTTAGTTTAAAATCATAAAAACAAGAACTATAGTAATTGGATCCTAGACCAGTAAAAGTTTTCTTTCTAAAAAACAGATGTACTAAAAGAGCCATTATCCCTAGTGACAAGAACGTCTAAGAAAGGTAATTGATCGTTCACCTCTTTTCCACGGTAAAATTAATGTTACTATGTTTAGTATTAACATATGCTAAAAAGGAGTCAATATCACAGTCATTTTTAAATAAGGCGCAAGGTGTCATCAATATACCTACCATAAAAGAGTGGGTGGAACCTGAGTGGGCAGTCAGTCTAACATGCGTTCTTCCAGCGAGCACATGAAGATGTTGGCAAAAGTGTACCCAAGGGAGAGCCCAAATTCCCGTTCTTACATGATGACTCCTTTCGGAAAAAGTTTGCACAAATTATTCATAAACATTATGGTGCCATTAATCTAAAATTAATTCCAATCCCAAACCCGCTAACATCGGTTCCTTTTTCAGATATAAAGATCGATTGGACCCTCTCTTGACCTCCAACGTGGTCTATAGTTATACTTGCCCTAAGTGTAACTCTGGGACATATGTCGGATCCACGAGGAGGTTACTGCGGGTCAGAATCGACTCTCATCGGGGATTAAGTTTCCGTACTGGCTGTAGGCTCTCCAATCCCGAACACTCTAATATAAGAAACCATTCGAAAAAATTGTAAAATATATATAGAAAGAAGTCATCCAAGTCATAGGCCAGCGAACATGCATATGAACTGCCTATCCTGGAGTCATTATTTATTAAACAACTGGTTCCCCAGTTAAATACCCAGACCTCCTCCACACAACTGTACCTGAGCTAACTTTTATTTGTTCTGTCATTCTGTCTCTTGCCTTCTCGGCACAAGGTTGGTTAGCGGTCTTTGGTCTTTTTATTTTTATATTTTTTTTGTTTTTCGTTTCTGTATGTTTTTTAATTGTGTTGTAATTTACAAATGTTGAATTTTAGAGTAATTTTTAAAGTAATTTTTTTAAGTAATTTTAAATTAATTTTATTATTGTTTAACAGATTCCCTGATGATGTAATAATGGTATTACGAAACGTAGGAAATAAAGAATTGTAATGAATTGCAACGTTTCTAATAGTCCACCTTCACGCTGATATATATATACATACATACATATATATATATATATATATATATATATATATATATATATATATATATAGTGTGTGTGTGTGTGTGTGTGTGTGTATAACATTTCCTGAAGTTGCTGATACCAGAAATTTACAAATGTCTTTCAAAGTAGAACGAAGGTAAATCGCCCCCATAAAATCTCTGTATGTACGGACTAAACTATACAAAGCGTAGTATGCTATTAAACCAAACCATGGATTGCTAACATGAATTTTATGAGCTTCTATTAATACTTAGTTTTACGCTGCTTCATAAATCAATTTCATAAGACTCGAGTATCTCCACTTAGAAATAAGACAATATTTTAGTTTAGTTTTCTGTAGAAGAACAATATTGTGCCTGCTTTTGTTTGACCGTTCGCACTTTTCCTGTTCGCCCTCAGATCTTAAAAACTACTTAGGCCAGAGGGCAGCAAATTGGTATGTTGATCATCCACCCTCCAACCATCAAACATACCAAATTACAGCACTGTAGCCTCAGTACTTTTTTTTTAAAAGTTTAAAGTTAGCCATGATTGTGCTTCTGGTTACAATATAGGATAGGCTGTGGTTAAAGTTTCATGGGTCTCGGCTCATGCAGCATTATACCGAGACCACCGAAAGATGTATCTAATTTCGGTGGCTTTTGATTATACGCTGTAGTGGCTGTATAGAAAACTCGATTGAGTGATGTAGATCCGAAGAGAGTTAACTTGCTGATTTCCTCTTAACTAATAGTAAAGTGATGCTTGTCCCTCAACAGCAACCGTATACTATATTGTTGCTATTTTTATTCAACAGCAATTATAATTCAAACTGTTTTTTTCTCCTACGTAAAGTCTTCTTTTGCTTCGTAATGAGCAATAGTTTGTGAACATGCATCACTTCCATTAAGGCAATTGTTGGTTTAGTGACCAGTATATAACTAGTGAGTTTTCATATATTTTGTCCACCACATGATACAGAAATGTGTGCATATAATTCTTTGATTCCCAAGGGGCTAGAACTAAACACGACGTCCCAAGGAGCTTCCGCCATGTTTATAGTACTAGTACCTCGGAGTAGGTGACGCGTAGATAACAAGCCAAAGTAGGCACCCAACAGCTATAGACCGATGATAATTACTACACGCCCTCTTCCTTTACTCGAGAACCATAGGCTTTACCTGGCTGAGAATGCGAGCGTAACTGAAATAGCTAATAAGGAATACAAGAGTCAAGAGAGGAAAAAATGCCCAACAGATGCGATTCAGTCTAACAGCGGCCGCGTTCCATTCGCCAGGTCGTTTGGGCATTGGAAGGCTGATGACGCCCTTGACGAAATGACAACAACCCCTCGATGTCATGGCTCGTGGTTCCAGGGTCACCTCCTCCAGACTCTTATCTTCTTGCTTGGCCATTTCCTGCGGAGATAAGCCAAAGTACTACTCGTTAACTTGTGACTTACCAATGTTTGTTTTCAAATGTTCATTTTTTTTTTCACCTGAACCACTAAGATTTCATTATCATTTTTTTTAAATAGTTCAAAGGAACATATGTGAAAATGTATACAGAAATTCTTGACATGTTTCTCCCACCTCCCATTCAAATATCTCTTCATTCCCTTTCTTCTTTATGAGTCTACAAGTTCAGGAGATCTAAGCATATATCCCAGAACTGCAGGATGTAAGCGCTAAAGCATAGCCGACCCTGGGATTCTGGGTATTCAAATTGAGTTTTCAAACATTGAGACAGACAAGAGTAGAACAGCATTTTCAACATTATAATTAGATTTTGTAACCAAGATGTAATGTAATCTTTTGGGTTCCTCTAGGTAGCGTCCATGTACAGTAAGTTCCAGAAGTGAAGCGACAAATTTCAGAATTTCTTTAGAAACTCGTGGGGTTGCCAGTCAGTATATTTTACTCCAATTATTGTCATCCTCTTTATCTAATAATACGTATCAGTGAGTAACTGTAGAAGCACAGAAAGTATTTCCCCAGTGAATGATCAATGTTTGTTCAATAATTGTTTATTACAAATAAAAAGAATAAATAAAAATAATTTCCCCATAGAAACATCTGTGACTCTCAATGTGTGATATCAAGTGGTTACCAATGAGTGGCAAGCAGGAACCGAGTGCATAAGCATTGGCCTAATATGATTTGCAAATTACTTTCTACTTTTATAGCGTTATATCGAAAGTTATTATGATTTCTTTTGATAAAACACAAAGAAGTTTAGTATCTGATTAAATGAAATATAAATAAGACACAAGTGGTGTAAAAAAAAAAAAAAATAAACGAAATCCAAGTTATATGGCGTTTAGCATTGGCTACGTGGTTAGGCCTATTCAAGAATCAAGGAATATATTTTCCAACGTAGTTAAGTTAATAATTTCATCGAATTCCTCAATTGTGCAAATCTTTGCTTGTGGAATTGCGTTCAGGGTCGCATCAAACAATTATTTTCGTAGGTTTCCACCCTATTTTCAGTGCATAAGTGAGACTATTTTTGTCCATACGTTCCGGAGTGTGAATATGCTTGGCGAGCATTATTTTAATTCGAGTATCTCCTGTTATGCTCTCTCTCTCTCTCTCTCTCTCTCTCTCTCTCTCTCTCTCTCTGTCAGGACCTTTTTGTCTAGTCAGGAATAACCAGAGGTCTGTTTTAAGAATCAAGCACTAGGCCTATTGGTCATGCTCGGGTGCTTCTGTATATATACATATATACATATATATATATATAAATATAAATATATATATATATATATATATATATATATATATATATATATATATATATATAATTTTATAATTTTATATATATATATATATATATATATATATCACTATATATATATATATATATACATATATATATATATATATATATATATATATATATATATATATATATATATATATATATATATTTATCCGCAAAAAAATCATAAATTTATGTCATAAAATAATGCTTGACTGGATCGAACTGATTACTGGTTGTCAGTGGAAATATGAATTTGGGTGATATCACTCCCTTTATTGATACGCACTTATGCACATTGTCTTAAATTTCATGGCTGGAATGATTAGAAGATTTGAGGTAAAAGGTTGAAGTGAAAAAGGTGGAGTTAGGATTGGTATAGGTAGAGGTAATGGGTGAGGCTGGGTGTCGGGATCTATCGTCTCCCTACTTAACCAGGTGGTGATTTTAGGGTGTTCTGGTTTGCTTGCAACCGTCTTGCTTATTTTTTATTTAGCGAGTCTGTTTCCTAGGTGCAAGGACAGTCCTGGTGTCGGTCCTAATGGTTCTACTTTTCCCTAAATAACAGACAGTGGCCCTGCATTGTAAGCCTTGCTATGCCCGGAACTAGGCCTAGTTACCTGAAGGTAGCAGCAGCAGTTAGAGCCTCTCTCGAAGATGGTATTTTATGCTCGGTCCTAGTAGATAAAATCAGAACTACCAACCACACCCAACTTCTCTATTGAATCTAGGTGCATTCATGGTTGATTATGTTTAATGTCGCAGAGATTTTCCCTTTACATTCTATTGATACTTGCATGGTTTTATGCAACTTCGCTAAAATAATTGATAATACACTATGGTATTAAATATTTGTTTCCACATTGTTCGAAATATACATTGATAATGTTGGTAATCCTGTGTTGAACGAGAATTCCAAATTGTTTCGTATCTATAGTTTGAAGTAATTACTATACTTTAAAATAATAACTATTACCATAATTTTTTCTTATAATTGTTCTAAATATTATAGATTTGATATTTGTGCATCATATGTTAGCTTTATTTTGCTTGATAGAACTTTCACTGTAGAAAAAAAAAAATTTTCAGCTACGAGTTGTAGTTGCCAGTTAGTGAATTTCGAACGAAATCCTCTGAAATTTGTCGCTTCAGTTTTGGAACTTGCTGTACCAATCCTGTTTACTTTTGTATAATGCATGTAAGGCTAGGTCTCGATGAAAAGCTGGTGTCTTATGCAATTAATGATACTCTTCTCATCTGATGTCCATTAGACACGCAGATACCGATGCATAGAGAGAAAGACCTCGAGTGCCTTACAGTATTTCACCACATTCTTGCAAAGCCAGCAACATAGCATAAAGGTGAAAGTTATACAGTGCATGTTTATCACAGAATTTGTCATTTGGGATACAACTCATCACTAAAGTGTGAGTTACGATCACTCTTTCAAATTAGCACGACAGGTCCAGCTTGGCTTATGAACCAGCACGCATCTTTCCAGGTTATGTCTAATCACTGAGCGAGGGAGGGACTTGGGCCTAGTGCTTGATCGTGCATAATTTCCCCCTCATTTCTTACCAGGCATTTATTGATGAGAAGTAGAGCAGTCATCAGGAGGAAGAAATACACGATGCAGAACATGAACCAGATGTCAATCATTTTGATGTAAGCTGTCTGCGGGATAGAAGAACTTGTCTGGAAGGAGAGAGTAGAATCAGAATGTTAAAAACACTGTGCTGAATATTCATGTGCTGCCTATGGGTAATTTCACTAATACAAATTCATCCTTTTTTTTCTTAATATGACACTTCTGATATATGTTATTAGTTCGTTTTTTATATACTTTTAAGAACCTGAGCCCAACCAAATCAAAAGTATTAACCACTAGAGTAAAAACTTATTTCCCCCGTTATTCAGGCGTCTAGACCAAGATATATTCACCTACTAATAATTGGGATCTGGGATAACATATCACCATCTAGACGGAAATCTAACGTTAACTTCTTTCATGCACGAATATCCTGAAGTTATAATCAACACCTGTTGCTTTCCTAATTGCTAGTACTCCAAACTTGAAGACATAGTAGTTATACTGTCTACAGGTGCATCCTCACGGTCGAACAATGTTCGACGGACAAACATTGTTACCAATCAACAATTGTCTGCCGGTCTTTGCTTGTGAGCAGAGTAAAATCAGTTGTATACAACCTCATCAGGTGCCACTGTTTGTTGCCAGATCTACTTCCATCGTTTCAACGCTTATGACGTCACCCTGCTTCGCCTATGATATGGTAACAATGTTTGTCCGTCGGACATTGTTCGACCGTGTGGACGCAATTTAGAAGGCATCTCTCTCTCTCTCGCTCTCTCTCTCTCTCTCTCTCTCTCTCTCTACCTGCATGAAGAAGGCCGCCTCGACGAGAAGGCCCGTGAGGCTGACGATGAACCGATCGCTGAAGTCGTTCACAGGGAAGAAGAAGGTCATGTAGCCAATCACCGCCACGACGAAGGTGGGAAGGTAGGTGGACGACAGGAAGTAATTGGACAGGTTGGAGAAGGTCAGGCGGATGGTGATGCAGCTGGTGCTCTCAGGCTCATCCCCCTTTTCCTGGGAATGAAAGGGAAGTTTTTTATTTTTTTTTTTTTGGGGGGGTGGGTGGTGGGGGGGGGTGGGGGGGGGTGGTGGGAGAAGCAATGATAAGCCTACTTCACGACACGGAGGAGGTTACCTTACTCGGCGGTCATTGGAACAAAGAAAATTGTAAATCATTTACGAGAATGTAGCGGCTGAATTTCAACCTATTTGCGTCGTGATTTTCTTCTCTTCTAAAGGTTTGTTATTGGAAGGGAAGAATACAGAATTTCGGCCTAAAACTAAGCGATGGGGACCTGCGAGGTCATTCAGCACTGAAACGGAAACTGCCAGTAAGAAGGTTTGAAAGGTGTAAACAGGAGGATGCTTCTCAGTTGCACTATGAAACACTTGTTAGAGAGGCTGGGAAGTCATATGGAAAATAGACAATGTGACTGAGGTACAATAAAAAGTGCCTTAAGTAATGCTTACAGAGCACCACGTGAGGTGCATTTATTAGGGCTTGTGCCTTGTATGATAAGGCGCCCTATGAGGTAATGTTAGACTAGCGAATAATCTATACGCTAAGTCGGTTGGTATTGCACTTCCATCTTCAATGGAGTGTCTGGGGTTTTTGTAGATCACTTACGAAGTCGGTATTATCTTACGACGATGTGTTGAACTCATGGTTCGGTGAGGTTCTTGTAGAAAACACAAGGTATAAAAAGAAAATAGTATATCTTCTGAAGTTTTACATGATGAAGATCAGGTATGATCGTACAAGTCTTCTATGACGATAGCTTGATCGCTTCTGCTGCCAATGATGATGGCTAATCCTATTCCTCTACATGATAAAGCTTAGGTAAAGAGTACAGGTCTTCTAATGACGATAGCTAACTCTGTTCTGCTTGTCTACCATCTCTGTTACAAGTTATGAAGGAACAGACAGTAGTTCGAACATATGAACATACTATCAGATGACATAGTTTCATACGAACACACAATCGAATGAGACACGCTACAGATCACGTAGGCCGTTTGAATAATAGGTCGGGGTAGTTGTCTCAAGCAGGGAGCTTGGACTAAGGTTTATAAACAATTGAATGACTACAGGTGACGGCATGTTATCTTAGCTTACATACTTATTGTATACGTCATCTTTAGCGTCTCTAGTCTGATCACATTCCTGCAAGCAATCTGGTTGACCTCTTTAGTTTTAGACTTTTATATATATGGACTAACATTCCATATTTTTATTATGTAAACACTTACATTAGCTCGGTCAGCTACAAACCAACTACTGAATATTACTCAAACTTGACTTGCATTTGACTTATAGGAGTGTGATACAGACACTATGTGAATATATATATATAAGTAAATAAAAATTCATGGTGTACATGAATTGATTCAAGTAATAAAATATAAAACAATGATATTGGTAAATAATAGTGATCACATGATATATAATGATACAGTTTTTCACTTCATCTCTTTAAGATACTTATGCTACAGAAAATACTAATGTACTCTGATAATTGCATAGAATGAAGATTAACATGATAAAAAATCATATTTTAACTGATAAAAAATTTCATATATGAATTGATAAAGTTATTAATGTTTATGCTGATTGATTCGTTGATTTTTATGCTAAATGTTATATATCTGATTCATTAATTCATATATTAACTCATAAATAACTGCAGATAATGCTAAGAATATAAGGGTAACAGATTGATTATAGGCTACCTGATTTGTTTATACATATGTATATGGATTCATAAAATTATGATTAATATATGTGCACTTAAATAGATTCCTATTGCGTACACGCAAAGATATATCGATTCTGTTATTTATGATCATTTATATAAGAGATTCCTATTGCGTACACGCAAAGATATATTTCGACTCTGTCATTTATGATCAATTATATATAGGATACTGATATTTATATATATAGGATACATGACCGAGGTTATACTACTTCACTTTTAACTAGCTTTCGAACAACTTTTCGTCCATTACACAGTTCAGACAACCACCTTTAGCCAATTGAAACGGCCTTTTTTCAATGGTTAAAACAAGGGGAAAATTTGCCTGGGCGGGTCCAACGTTCTATTTTGCGCTCATACTTATTCTCTGCATCCTAAGCTACACGATTACGTTCGCGATGAATAGATCATCCCAGCACGAGTCCTTCGCCAGCAAAGTAGAGTTTGAATATCCTTCGGGTCGTAATTGTCGGAAGTATGTCCCTTTTTGTAGTCGAATTCCGACAGCCGCTGGAGCATTCCGCATTAAAACGAGATTAACGACGAGATACGGTGTCGGTCGAAGAAGTCCATGAAATTCCTTTCACATTGTAGGCGGTTGTTACTTGACCTGTAGTCGTCCGCTGCGACGAACGATTTTTTTGAAGGTGCTATGTGAAAGCTCTCGTACTGCAGGATACTGTAACCGCGGTTCCATTAATCAGCCTGCAAGTGAAATTATAATTGTCACAAGGGCAAAGTAAATTCAGACAACCTCCAAATACAGGGGAGGGGAGAGAGCCATTTAGACCAGACTTAACCCACATGAATTCGCTGATATTCGGAATTCAAAAGAGTCCGCTGTACAACTTTTTTATCCATGGCATTAACAATGAGTGAACCTATCCAGGTCTATGATGACTGTAAAAATATCCATAATATAAAAAATAAATAGATATCAATACGAATCTCAAAGAAAATTCGATATTACTGGTAGTAAGTTACTAGACAAAGAAGTGGAAAACGGAGCTAATTGTAAGATTGCCAGGCAACATAAGAGTCAGAGAGAAGATTAATCATGATTCTATGTGCCCTAACAAAAAGTTTCATATTCAATTTTCTCGTGCGCATCCTCTGAGGTTAAATTTAAAAACTTTATTAATAAGTAGGAGATGCAACGAAAAAAACCCACAAACTATGTAACTAATTTCTAAATAAACTTTGGGTTTTCCAAGAAAATGTGACATTTTCCCATGAATGTTTTACTTGAATTGTAATAGGCTTAATGTTGCAAGTAAATATTTCATATATATATCTTGATACTTCTAAATGTCTATGAGGTTAACAGAAAAAAAAAAATTAATTCATTTTGTGTTATAGAAATTCTATTTGCTTATATTGTTCATTAATTTTTAAAATGATACAAGTCCTTAACTAATTGCATT
>NC_087218.1:5531785-5551785 GCF_015104395.2 Macrobrachium nipponense
GGAAAAGCAGTTAATCTAAACAAGAAATCAAATACCCGTACTCTGTACTGAGTTTTATTTGATATGTTAATTTGGCATCTGCAATTAGGCCGTTAGTATAGAAAGTATACCAGTTCCCAAACTTAGCTGAAAATTACAGCAACTGAAGGCAAATGAAAAAAACTATATTATTAAAAAAAAAAAAAAAAGCTACAGATAATTAATTAAAAGAACTCTGAACTCTAAAGGGTACCAATTTTTGTGTCATGGGCAAACGTTTGTCTCTCAACGCTCTTAGCTGCCACAGAAAATCTGGAGTTCATCGGTGCTCCGGCTTTTGAATTGTTAAAATAAACCGGAAGTATACAAATTCTAAGATGACCAAAATTATGTATATCTGATCAGGGGGAGTGTAAATTATTTAAATAAACCGGAAGTATGCAAATTCCAGTGACCAAAATTATGTTTATCTGATCAGGGGGAGTGTAAATTATTAAAATAAACCGGAAGTATACAAATTTTTAGGTGACCGAAATTATGTCTATCTGATACCAAGGGGAGTAAGTGTATCAATTATTTTTCAAGAAGCAGCAAACGCCAGCGCCGTATTATCACAGGTTTTTTTTAATATAACAACAACAATGGGATCAAACTGTTTCAAAGATTAGCTTCGAAGTTAGGTCTATCAATTTCGGTGCCTTAAAAGAAAATTCATAGCTTTATTTCTCTTCACAGGGAAGAACGTATTACTATGAGATTCAGGGCCTCTGTAACACGGTTTTTTCGCAATAACTTTATCTATGCATTTCATAAATATAACGCTTATTCAGAATACCCATTATATCTACACATAAATTTTGACTGTATTCTGCATTACGTAGGTTGAATAAATTTGGTACTTATAATGTAAAAGTGACTTTTTTTGAAGACGGGCCAACTTACTCAGAGAAAAGGTTTCGAACGCACTCGTTACGTAACTTATGACAGCATTTCTTCCCTCTTTCTCGATGGATGATTGGCAACAATGACAAAAAGGTAAATACAAGCAAAGCAGTACAACTTTATGAACTCTGAAACCTCTCCACTGATAATTGTCATAATGAACAAACCAACAAAATATGTTAATAAATACAAAAACACTTCGATTATTAGTCTAACTCCAAAATAAGTTTCCTAAGAAATTACAGTCTACTTTATAGGTCACAATCAGATTAACAAGATGTAGGGAATAGTTGGTAATTTTCAAAAACATAGTAGACAAGCTTGATATGATAACTGCTATATCCAATGTCAAGCAATTTTATTTATTGGCTATCTACCTATTTACTAAAAAAAAAAAAAAAAAAAAAAAAAAAAAAAAAAAAAAATAAAAAAAAAAAAAAAAAAAAAAAAAAAAATTAGCCGTTACCGCATTTTGGCTTTGAACCTTCATCAATAATTATCGTCAGAATGATGGCTTCATGAGGCTCCACCCACTTTGGCCTCGTTATAATTCAGGATAACACTGAAGGCTATCATGGGCATTGTTGGATTAGAAAATTTAACTTCTGGCTATAAAAACTCATTTCTCGAGTAGTTGCAAGAAGTGCTAAATGATCCTCAAGGATCCCAGCAGTTGGCCTAAACGTTTAATTCATTTATATTACTGCTATTACTACAGTAGTATTACTACGCTAGTACAGATACCCCACCCACATCTATGTATCGTTCCGCCATTCATAAAGTCTTTGTCATGGCCACGGGCTTTCTCTTGACTGTAAAAAGTTGCAAGTCGTAAGACAAATGCAGTTTTGCAACCACGGGGAAAATTCCAAATCCTGCTAGCCATTATTGACTGCTATGGGTTTCAGAGCCGATGGAATAAGGTGAATGAGTTTCTGTGGTGGATGGGCGGGGCAACATTTCGTCAACTGTTGTTTACCTTGCTTACATAATGAATGTTTTCGACTCTTGGCTCGTAATCATTGGCCATGGCATCGGCTGGATAATTTTTACTCTATAAAAATTAAAACTATCAGGTTTAGGTCATTGATAATGCTGCTAAAATTTGTGTGTGGTTGTAAAATATACATTTGTCAACTTTCAGCTACATCCGATGATTTGATATGGAGCAAAGTCCAAAAAACCGTGTTACAGAGAGGCCCTGAATCTCATAGTAGATCAATTGGCATTCAACAACCTTATGAAGAAAAGGAAAATTATATTGTTGGAAATTCCTATTTAAAGAAGAACATAATGAAATAAGAAGAGAGACCTTAAATAAGATGTGGAAAAAAAAAAGATTTAAAGAGGTTAACAATTAAATATAACTCTTACGATTAAGAGGCGCCGTTGTAAAGACATTGCCTCGACCCATAACCAGTGGCGTTGTAGTGTTGGTTGCATTCGTTTCAGAACCAACAAACCTTAGTCTTCAGGGCGACTGGCAAATTACTCCTTACATAGAACTTGGCTCCCCCTCATAATTATCAACTTACTTAAGAACGGGCTTATAAAATAGTTTTACTCTATCATATTTTCATATCAAGTAAGCTATAAGCATTGCCTTGTTATCTCCACATAAGCTGAATTAGATTCTGACTTGTTGATTGTAATTAATATCCCATGATATCATTTTATAAATAAGTTAAGTATTGATGTTACATAAATTGCAGACTCTCCTCTACTTACGAACTTTCAGAGATACGTACAACGCTGATCGTAAATTAAAACAGAACTTTATCATAATTTGCTTAATGTATCTATTGTACTTAGGTTTTATACATAATTCGTTTTAATAAAATGTTCTACAAAATCCAGTACGGTACTATAGTAGATTCACATCACCCGTGCATCTAATGCCTAGGCCAGTCCCTCACGACGCTCCTGATTGGGTGTTCAGAAGCCAATCACAGGGATGAAAGCTCAGTCTCTCGAGAGTTCCCATAGGCAGGACGTATATTCTTGAAAGACGTTTTCCTCGGGAGGTGCAACATACATCCTGCCTATGTGAATTCTCTCTCGAGAGAGTTTCCAGCCCTGTAATTGGCTTATCAACAGCCAATCAGGAGCGTCGTAAAGGACGGGCCTAAACATCAAATGCGCGGTTGATGTAAATCTACTATAGTACCATTCCTGTGAGGACCCATTACTCACAAATATGCAGGTGGTGCACATCCCCCGGTACGGCGTAAGAAACTATGGGACTAAGATCTCTGAACCGCTGGAAGTTGACTCGGAAACAGACGGTGAACTGAGTCATCTCGGGCACCTCCCCCTTGTAGTACAGATAAGACTCCGTCGTGGGGATCCCGTCGCCCTGGAACGCTGCGAAGACGAACGTCTCTGTTTCTGGAAGGGACAGAAAACCAGAAATGTAAGGAATTGAAATGATTAAAAGTTTAGTCCTAGCAATGGGGGATCTGTGAGGTGGTTCGGCGCTGAAAGGGAAACTACTGAGAGTAGAGAGGTTTGAAAGGCGTAACAGGAAGAAAACCTCGCAGTTGCACTGTACAACAATTGTTAGGAGAGGGTTGAAGAAAGATAATACGATCGGAGGTACAGTAAAAAGAGATGAAAGGGGTTGCTCTGGACAGTATTTCCTTGTGTATTATGCCTGCAAGATCTTTCCAAATTCCACCGGACAAGAGGTATCAGTTTCATGAGGAACTAGGACGTCATTATCTTAACAATGAGACATTAACCGATCTTGATTATATACAAATTTTGAGGCCTTTTTAATCTTTTTAATCTTATGTTGAGACATTGCCAATGTATTCCAAATATTTCAGATATTCCTTGATAAGAGATTGCATCAAAACACATTTCCAGAGAGAGGAAAAAAACGAAAATCACAAAGGATGGTGTAAAAATATGGAAAATACCATAGATTACTATGAAAATATGAAAATTTTCTATATTCATATCGAATTCTCCGATAAAACTTTAATAAACAAGAGTTTTCTCAAAAGCTTTCCATTTATTCCAAAGAAATTACGACTGATCGTATTTTGCAAAGTAAATGAAAACATATGGGTTAAAGGACTACTGGATCGGTAGACGAGCGCGAAAACCACTCGTCCAACGAGGAACGAAGAAGGTTGAATAACTATAAAATTTCTTATGTGGACATTATCCCAAAAACTGGCACTACTGACTGCATTTCACTGACCATTAGTAGTTGAAGTGGCGTCGCTTTCAAGACTGGTGGTCTGAGTGAGAGATGGTTTCAAGACGATGAATGCTGAGAGCAAATAAAGTCCAAGTTCCATCACGCGTGAAAAAGATGGCATCCTTCAACAGCAAGTTGGTTCGAAATACTGGAGACACTTTGCACATGGACGCTGCTGTTACCTGTGGGATAAATGTTCGTTTCATTCCTTCTCGTGATACTTTCACTTGATACTTGGATCCAGAGAAAGATACAATTGAGTGACTGTTTGAATTTCGTAGCTAGAGTAGATAGATAGAATATAAGATTTAGACCAAAGGCAAAGGGATGGAACCTTTGCAGTCACTGAGCTCTGAAGCGGAAATTGAGAGTAAAAAGGGTTTGAAAGGCGTGACAGGAGGAAAACCTCAAAGCAGTTGCGCCATGAATCAACTGTTAGAAGAGGGTGGAAAGTAAGATGGAAGAAAGAAAATATGAGCAGAGGTACTGGGGTAGCTAAAGTAGCAATAGGTCTAATGTAAGCTACGCCCCCTGTCCACCCGCCTGTGGTGTTTGCGTATGGTAATACTGCGTCCGGGGCTTTAGATAGTCACATTCAACAATAATAACAATATCCTATTTCGAATATTAACGGTGTAATTCACATACAGTAAATAATTAAAACACTTTTCAGTTGCAGATGTACACCCAGATATAATTTTATTTACCTAAAACTTACACATAGCGTAACTATTTAAAGCCCGGGACGCAGTGTTACCATGTGAAAACACCACAGGCGGATGGAAAAAGCAGAGTATGGTACAACGTCAATAAGGTGAGAGTGAAGGCACTCGTCGCTAAGTGAAAACTCAACATCAGGTAGAAAAATAAGCAGCAGGGATCTCAATGGCGGAACAGAAACGGTGGCTATGGGGGGGGTGAAAGAAAGAAAAAAAAAAAAAAAAGGGAAAAACAGGAAATTTACTGGAACATTTGGGAGGAATATTGTTGTACAAACAGCAACTTAAAGAAAATAGTGTCACTTCCAAAGTTTACTTATCTTCCTGCAGGTATTGTTGTAAGCACAAACCGAGAACATGTATTAAAGAGAGTATTTCATTGATATATATATATATATATATATATATATATATATTATATATATATATATATATATATATAGATAGAGAGAGAGAGAGAGAGAGAGAGAGAGAGAGAGAGAGAGAGAGAGAGAGAGAGAGAGATAATATTCATGACAGTGACTGTAACCAAACAAATAATTATATATAGAAGAAAAACTAATAGATGAATTTTAAGTACTGAGAAATGTTTCATCCCTATAGCACTTCTTACAACAGTTTCTTCCGCTCTCCAGAAACAAGAAGTATTAAACAACACGGTCAAATACTCCTACAATTCCACCATCCACGGGAGAGGCACTCGCTAGTCGCTAGACTCGCAACTCTATTTCACAGAAACGGAGCCGAGGAGCACCCAACACCGAGTCTACTGGAGCACTGAAAGTGACCCCGTTTCGTCTCCTAACTTTTGGGTGTGTCCTTCGTTATATCGCAGCACCGAGAGACAAAATGGCGTGATGAAATAGATTAATAATTTATTCAAAAGGTTTCTGTTTTTTCTTCTTTTTTTTTGGTGTGAATAATAGCGAACGCGTTTTTCTCTCCAAGTTCTGCAGCTCTTGTAGATTTAGATTGTTGATAATGTCGTTTAACATTGTTTTTGTTATTCCTCTCTCTTCTCTCTCTCTCTCTTCTCTCCCTCTCTCTCTGTGATACACACACATACACACTCACACATACACAAGCACAAGCACACGCACATAAGCACAAGGACACGAACATATGAAATTACATGACAAACTCTGTTGTCCAGCTAAACTTTGCTCCTGGCTGAAGACATAATGACGAGGTTTCATGGCTCCTTTTAACAATGTACGGCAGCATTTGCGAGCCTGAACTGACATGGAAAATAACCCAACCTAACTGATCAAAAATATACATTATTATTATTAAGACGAACCCTAATCGTATGGAAGAAGCCCACCATATATTGAGGCCCATTAACTTGGAATTCAAGCTTCCAAAGAATATGGAGTTCATTTGAAAGAGTTAATAGAAGACACTGGGAAATACAGAAAGAGTCTTAGACCACTTATTAAAAAAGAAAGGTAAATCAACAAGCAAACATATCTTCAGTAGTGACGAATTCAACTTACCACAGAGTATTCAGTAACACACACACACATGTACACACACACACACACACACACACACACACACATATATATATATATATATATATATATATATATATTACATATATATATACATATATATATATATATATATATATATATATATATATATATATATATATATATATTAACCATTCACCAATAATGATCTACGTATGTTTATGAATTAGCGACCTCACGAGACCTAGAAATGGCATCATGGCTTTCAAAGCATAAACCTACTTTGAATGTGTTAAAATGTGTAACAGTATAAATTAAGGTTGCCTGTCCAAAATGGTAAGTGCAGTATATGCACTTGGTTCAAATCATTATATCATTATGCTACCATTAGCGTCATTACGCGTGTTTGCTGTTGTTGCTATTGTTGACATTTGCTTTACTGTAATTAAATAAAGATTAAGTACAGCATAGACTGACTCCACCAGGCCTCTGGAAACTACGTCAGTCACAGTCACATTTTGTCACGCGACCAGGGAGGGTGTGTCAATTAGGCTGATGAGAAGTGATCCGTTTGGTACTTTTAACAGTAGTTCTCCATGTAAGGAATACATACAGTTTAGGCCTAAGATCAGCGCTGGGATAAAATTAAAAAAAAAGAGGTGTTTAGTGCTGGATAGGAAAGAGAGAGAGCAGAAAGGTTTGAAAGGCGTAACAGGAGGAAAACCTCGCAGCTGCACTTTGAAACAATTGTTGGGAGAGGATGGAGACCAAGATGAAAGAAAGGGAATATGAACGGAGGTAATAGGAATGAAAGGTGTTGCAGTTAGGTTGCAGTGCACTGATGGTAACATGTAGTACTAATCATGTTCAGTTTTCCATGTAAGCACATTTAGTGCTGCTGGAATGGACAACAAGAACGACTTGAATTTTGTACCCTGTATTCATCCGACTATAACTGGTCATAGCAGAGGTTTGAGTGACTGGGGAGGGTGGGGGGGGCCGGGGGGGGGGGGGGGTGGCAGGGGTGGAGGTATTACTTGGCGATCTGTGATCCATCAAAAGATTGTATCATAATTGAAAGTGGGACGACCTACTTCACACCCCAGTGGGATCCAACTACACATCAGAGAACAAGAACACCGTAGGAGAGAAGCGCCATCAGTGTACCTCGTGCGGTGCACTGTATACATAGGCATTGCTTAAGGTTCTTTGCAACGTCCCTTCGGTCCCTAGCTGCAACCACTTTCATTCCTTTTACTGTAACTCCATTCAAATTCTCCTTCTTCCATCTTACTGTCCACCTTCCCTTAACAACTGTTTCATACAGCAACTGCTTTGAGGTTTTCTTCCTGTTACACCTTCCGAACCTTTTTACTGTCAATTTCCGCTTCAGATATTTGACTCTTGTCTTTACCAGTTACAAAGTTCATTTCTGGAGATCATCATGATAAACAAGATGTGACACACAGATAAGTTCAACCCTGCCAGCAATATTCGAGAAAAGGCGTATAATCAAATTCTAGATACAATCAGCTCTCGTGTTAATGAACCTACAATTTATATGTTGTACCATCACGATACAGACCTGTAGTAACAACGACATGAACATTAATTTTTTTTCTTTTTTACCGATTCCCATTTTCCTGTAAAGATCAGCGTAGACACTAGGAATTGGAGTATAAGATTTAGGCCAAGAGCTAGGACCTATGAGGTCATTCAGCGCTGAAAATAACGATGACGCAATTGTTAAGAGAAAGTGAAAAGTAAGATGGAAGAAAGAGAGAGGAGCTTCAGTATAAGAAATGAAAGGAGCCTACACTGACGACACTTAGCCCTACTCCCACTCCACCGGGGGCTTATGTGCATATTCCTTGTAAGGGCGATGAAAATCTATTGACTTCCTCTCTTCTTTTGCTGTTCAACTTCGACTATTTTCGCTTACTCGGGAAGTAAGTATGTAGACTACTTTGTTATTGTTGTTGTTGTTGCTGTTGTTCTTTTGGGGGTAGGAAAACCTTAAAAGGTGTTTCATGTTGAGTTAACAACTTAACCCTTAATGGAGGGACAGCTTCTCAGGAGTAGTAATAACAGGTTTGGGTTGGTGGACGGATTGATCCTGTAGCGAAGCGATATTAAATATACAGGAATTTTACAAATGGATATTTATCATTTATTTATTAGAATGAAAATGTACAAAATAATGTGCATGTTAAACAGTAAGCTGGAGGTCGGATTACGCCTTGTTTGAGAAAGGGGTAGAGGTAATTACAATGAATTTAAAAGTAGATGGTCAGTGACGTCTGATGCTTATATTGGGCAATTTAGAGAATTTTTATATCAATCATCTAGTAACTAGGACGGTGTGTATGCAATCTTTTCACACTTTATATTTGAGCAATCATCCATGGTGAAAATTATGCCCAAAATCTTTTTTTAAAAAATACAATTATGTCATTCTGCGTTATAATCTCTGGTAACTAAAACCTTACATATTTCAGGCTGAAATTGCATTTCCAAATCATTTCCACATTCCTACTCTATTCATAGAAGGGAGCACTGTAACAATGATAATTCTATAGTGACAAGCACCAGTCAGTCACTCAGTTCGTAAACCATATATAATCTTCCCTTTTCTTTGTGAGTTTTCTTATTTCCCCTCCTTCAGTGCATTCCTGCATTTGTTTTTGGATAGAATCAGAATAGAATATAGAATTTAGGCTGAAGGCTAAGTGCTGGGACATATGAGGTCATTCAGCGTTAAAACAGAAATTGACACTAAAAAGGTTTGAAAGGTGTAACAGGAGGAAAACCTTGCAGTTGCACTATGATCAAGTGTTAGGATAGGGTGTACAGCAAGATGAAGAAAGAATATGAAAGGAGGTACAGTAAAAGGAACAAAAGTGGCTGTATCTAGGAGCCGAAAGTATACTGCAAAGAACCTTAAGTAATGCCTACAGTGAACTGCATGAGGTCCACTGATGGCATTAACTCCCTATAGATTCCTACATTTGTTGTTAGATAGAATCAGAATAGAATATAAAATTTAGGCCAAGTGCTGGGACCTATGAGGTCATTCAGCGTTAAAACGGAAATTGATACTAAAAAGGTTTGAAAGGTGTAACAAGAGGAAAACCTTACAGTTGCACTTGGAAGCAATTGCTTGGAGAGAATGGAATGTGAGATGGAAGAAAGAGAATATTAACAGAGGTACAGTAAAAGGAATGAAAGGAGTTGCTGCTAGGGGTCGAAAGGATGCTGCGGTGCACTGATGGCAGGTACGTACCGTCCCATGGTGTCATAGACAGGTTTAAAAAGTGGTGCCCACCAAAGCAGAGTAACACTCCTGGAGGCTATTTTCAAGGCAAAGCATGGGTGATCTAGGCATCTCCTGGCAATTTAATGAGATGCATTGGATGGTCTTAAATGGTAATAAAGGTTTAAACATTGTTAAGTCCTTTTGTACAAACTAGCTCAAGTTTTTGCATCATATATGCAACAAGGGTAACTACAATGTTCCACTGAACTCGTAACTTTTTACGTTGCATGGAACCACTGGTTATCCAGCAATATGACCAACGGCTTTACATGACTTCCGAACCACGTCGAGAATGAATATCTATCACCAGAAATATACATCTCTAACCCCTCAATGATATGCCCGAGAATCGAACTCGCAGCCACAGAGGTGGCACGCCAACACCATACCGAACACGCCAATGAGTCGCTGAACTCTTAACATGACAGACGAAATGCTCCATCTCAAAACCCATACAAAAAGTATTGTCAGTACCCTTTGGGATTCATCTGTTAGAGGCAATTACTGACCATTTCAAGGCCTGCGGTGCAGAGGTTTTCTTAAATATCTTTTTAAATACCAACTGTATCTTCTTGAAATTTTGTCCCAACATGTTTTAGACCTTCCGCTAATGTATGGCAATATAACTAAGTATCTAAAATTATTAATAATGGCACTTTACTGTTGAACATTTTCAATTTTCTTTGCATTTGACTGAGACTTTCGGACACCGTTAACAAAATATGAATGAAAGTGTACCGTACTACGATTATGACGTATAGTGTTTTACATTTTTAAATTACTTTATGGATTATTGTTTTATGTATCCAAATTAGTTTATGCAATAAAGTTTATTTGCGTTTCATTATTTTGGGAGATTATTATGACCTCTTGGTTTATTTAGAGTATATATATACTGGAAAATATACCCGCTGAAAATTAGAGAGGCAATAGTTACAAGCTGTTCAGGTGTGTTTATATTGTCGTCCTGCTTGAGCAGACATTTGAAGTCACCCATAGCTGCAAAGTATACGTCCATACAACTATTTCTGCTATGGCAATCATGTTGCAGCATTCTCCTCGTGGATGTCGCAGTGCATTTGCATTAAGGCTTTCCACTGCCTATAATACATAGAAGGTAGACAACAGGCTAAGGATTTCTCTGAACAGGTAAGTAACAATCTCTTTAAGTGTTTCCTTTACAGTGTGAATTTATGCAACTCTCTTATCGAGCGGTAGAGTAACTGTTTTGGAAGTCTGCACTTACTCTTGTTTTTCCTCATTCCTATAACCCTTCTGCCTTCAGGAGACAGCTCTATCACTCTCTTAATTAAATGGTTAGTTCCCTCAGTCATTCCCTTTTCACAGCCATGGACAAATGAAAGCCTGGAGTTTATCCCAATGGTTTTCAATATTTATTGAAGAAATCAATATGATTTTATAAAAACTGCTCTATTATTTTATGGATTTATGATATAGTGAATTACAGTTTTATAAATTACTACATTTTAAAAGTGATTTTGAAGTAAAATTTTAATCTTGCTGAAGATAATTTTATTTCTTATAGAAGTATACTTTTATTTGTATTGTTTATATTTTAGCTTGCTAAGAGTTTTAATATTCTTGTACTGTTATGAAAATTCATTTTTTCATATGTAAAATTTCCAGAGTTTTAATTAGTTCTATATTATAGCTATACATAACCTTGTCTAAAATAATCTGTCTATATGTTTGTATAATGTTGTAAATTTTTATGAAATAACTAATTTGTACTACGATGTTGTAACATTTTTAATGAAATGTAAATTTGTAATAGCATATGTAAATATTGGAATTATTATTATTATTAATTATTATTATTATCAGTATTCTTTCTTTTTATATATAATAATTATTATTCTCTCTCTCTCTCTCTCTCTCTATCCCCCTATATATATATATATATATATATATATATATATATATATATATTATATATATATACATATATATATTAAATATCAAATATATCTATATATATATATATATATATATATATATATAGCATCGGAAGATGACTGAATAATTGTAATTTGTTCATAAAATGGACATTTATTACATACCGAGAAGGGATTTTTATTGTTAAAACCGGTATTCAGACAGTTTTAGCTCGCTCCATAGGTTTATATTTCACTGATAAACATATATACCTGCCTTTCTTTATTTATGTTACTCCATTTTATATTGAATTAATTAATTCTAACTGTACTGCTTTATATTTCTATAAGCTTGCTGAGTATTTTGAAAACTAAAACAAAACATTCGTGAATTCGTCACGAAGGCTGTTGATTACCAATGTCACCCAGATAGAGAAACAGAAAGTAAACCCAAAATTTTCGAGGTTTTTTGGACATCGATGGCGACATCTCAGTTTTCCGTAATGACAATTCGATTCCAGCTATTCGATTTCCCTCACTTGAATTTTGGCTTATTGATAATGTGAGCGTAAATATTGCCTGATCTGCTACTGCTTCTTTTAACGACCGGTTCCCTTCTTTTATATAAACAACTTCACGCAAAAACTGAAATCGAACAGATTCCTGAAAGTTCTCTGTATAGATCTATTGTTAAATATATTTACCCGTATGTAACTGTGGATTTGTTTCTCCATTCATAATCATTATTTTTAACGAGCTTGGAAATTAGAGCCCAATAAATCGAACTAGCTGGATCCTCCTTGCCCCATTCCCCGTGATCGTCAAAGGCTTTCAGAGGAGGGTCTGTCTATGTTGTTTTAATTAAAAAGAGTCCAGTTATCCACATCAGGTGTCACGTGGTACCACCTTCAGCACCTCACTACACTTACGATGAACGTTCTGCTATAGACCCCCACCACAAATATGTTGTTCAAGAACCTCAGAATTTTGGAAAGTTAATTTTTAAAAACGTACACAAGTCTAATTTGAAGAATGACACTATGGGCTTCCAGCTCCGAAGGACTTTCCAGTCTGTAAACTATTTTTGAAAACTGCAAAATTTCAGATTCTGTGACGACAACACTCCTTCCTTCGAAGGACATTTTCACGCTAGACAATGGTTCACGAAGCATACAAAGCCTTACAGCACCAATAATATCCCCTAAGAATGTTGGAAAAACTAACCTGAAATGCCTTCTCCATTACTAAAGTCCTTTCCTTTATCTCGTGAGCATTTGTGTGCAAAAACGTCCACTGACCACTCCTGTTCGTGTTTAGAACTACACTGAGTCTGAGCCTTCCAAAGGGAGGACAGGAGGAATTCCTTGGACCAATCAGAAGCCTATACCATAACCATGTTTCTAACGCCTCCTTTCATTGGCTGAAATCTTTGGGTTTTGGCAAAGTCTCTTCATAAACGACTTCACATTCGCTGGTGAGACGTAAACTCATTTTCAGGAATTTCTATAAAGATTATTTTCACCTCCTGTATTAAGTAAAATAAATGTTATGAACAGTTAAATGACTGGATATAGACAAGATATAAATAAAATGAATGGGAATGCTCCTCAAAATTCCATATAATAATGATTAAGATATGTTAATATTCAGCTTTTTAAATATAAAATTAAAATGGGTCAGAAAATCTTGATTTACTTCAGAAGATCCACCAAAAGGTACGTCCACACGGTCGAACAATGTCCGACGGACAAATAATGTTACCATATCATAGGCGAGGCAGGATGACGTCGTAGGCGTTGAAACAATGGACGTCGATCTGGTAACAAACAGCGGTACCAGATGAGGTTGTAAACCACTGTTTTTACTCTGCTCACAAGGCAAAGACCGGCAAACAATTGTTAAATGGTAACAATGGTTGTCCTTGTTCGACCGTGTGACCGCACCTAAAGAGACTGTGTCTGCTGGGGGTCTGATGGGGGTGGGGGTATGCCTGGGGCTTTATAAATTGTATATCCTATCATATATATCAAATTAACACAAATACGCATTGATGCATAACTGTAGGGTGAAAAGTTAGGATGAAAGCCCGAGTCCTGAAACAGCTAAATGTGACGAACTTCTGTCGTTTTCTAGCACCAGATTTAATACATTTTAATCTACCTATTTGTTAATTTATGTCAATTTACCAATCTTACTAGTAACTGATCATCGCTTTCTGTATTTCCCCTTTTATTACCTTTTGTACTTCTTTCGAACGAACTCCTCGATATTCTTTGACTTCTAAAACAATTTGAAATCAAAGGCTTTACGTTTCATGTTAATCACAACTTCAGGACAAATTCGAGAGAGAGAGAGAGAGAGAGAGAGAGAGAGAGAGAGAGAGAGAGAGAGAGAGAGAGAGAGAGAGAGAGAGAGAGAGAGAATCCTTCAAATTTCATGTTCCTCGTAACTTCGGGACAAATTCGTGCTTATGGAACATACACGAGAGAGAGAGAGAGAGAGAGAGAGAGAGAGAGAGAGAGAGAGAGAGAGAGAGAGAGAGAGAGAGAGAGAGAGAGAGAGAGAGAGAGAGAGAGAGAGAGAGAGAGCTATTTTTTCTTAGTTCCCAAATATCCCAAAATACCATTTTCTATGAAGGCAATTTTTCTACTTTAATAGAAAATGTAGAAAAAAGTTTGATGGCTAACTATAGTAATCCCGTCTGCCTGGCGCCTAAAGATAAAGATATTTATATATGACGAAAAGCGTTACTAGTACTATTAATACTAAATAAAGGGCACTACGTGTTATTAATACCGAATACAAGATATCGTTTTATCAAGTAATGCTTTCTCAAGATAATGTACGTTCGTAAAGACATCTATTGAGTGCTGTGAGAATCCCTGGATGACGTTGGTTGTTTGAAGACTAAACTATCTTATCTTGTTTTAGCAAGACCACGTATAAATCATGCATCGATATATATGATTACTACTAAGGAATTTCTGTGTATCTAAAACTTGACAAGGGCACTTTTGAAGAACGTTGAAAGTTTTCAACAAGGGGACAAATTTCCTCCTTCTGGTAGTAAACAATGTCTGCTCCTCCTTGTCCAGAGAGGAGGCAGGATTTCAAATATTCATGGAGGCTTTAACATGCAATTAAGGGCAAAGGACGAACTACCGTTAAAAGAGAATGAATGCATTAAAGACTTTTATCGATTCCCATAAGGATTACGTTGTCATTTTGGATCCAAAAATGAGCAAGGCTTCTCTAAGTCTCAAAAGTTGGGATTCGCAGTAAACTTTGCGAATCCTTTAAATTCTAATCGAAATTGTCCTTTTGGAGATACTACATTCAAGAGGAATAATTGTTTCTGGTTTAAAGTTTCCTCAATGAGGAATTCCGTGGGAGAGGTTTTCCTCGAGACAATTTCCCTCAAAAATGGAGCAGATATTTATGAACAGTCCCAGGCAATCCAAGTCTCTTCTAGTCTTCATTTAAAAAGGATAATTTGCATCAACCTCAATAATAGCACTGGCACACAGTTTCAGGAAGTATATACTGTAATATGGCTTTCCACAAATTCAAGCAATGTTCACGAAGACCAACTAGACCAGTGACAAACTAGTGATAAAATGAATGTTAGAACAAATTAGTGCTGAAAATTTAGCCTACTATGAAATTCAGGGACTCTGTAACACGGTTTTTTTTTATTTTGCTCCTTATCAAACCATCGGATGTAGCTGAAAGTTGACATATGTATATTTTACAACTACACACAAATTTTGTCAGCATTATCAATAACCTAAACCCGATAGTTTTAATTATAGAGTAAAAATGATCTAGCCGACGCCATGGCCAATGATTGCGAGCCAAGAGTCGAAAAGCATTCATTACGTAAGCAAGGTAAACATCGTTTTACGAAATGTTGCCCCACTCATCCACCAGACAGAAACCCATTCACCTTATTCCATCGGCTCTGAAACCCATAGTAGTCAAGAATGGTTAACAGGATTTGGAATTGTCCCCGTGGTTGCAAAACTGCATTTGTCTTACGACTTGCAACTTTATACAGTCAAGAGAAAGCCCGTGGCCATACTTACTATAGCCTGAATAGGTAATTATTCAGTTTCTAGTTTAAATCCAATGTTTATGGTCTGATTTGTATTTAGCGTAACGTGATTATAATACTTGTACTGTCATTCAGGATTTTGAACATTTCCATTAACTATTCACTATGCCACCAAGAGAGAGAGAGAAAGAGAGATTATATGTAAACAGTCTTTATATAACTATTTTTGTTAAAATAAGATTTTTATCCAAAGTAAATACAAGCTTATATGTGCTAAAATCTCCAGCAGACCAACGGATCATCCGATATAATTTTTTCTTCTTCTTCTTTAGTCTGTACGACCATGTTGGATATAAAGACTTTATGAATGGCGGAACGATACATAGGTGTGGGTGGGGTATCTGCGCTAGCGTAATAATACTACTGTAGCAGTAGTGCCGCAAAATTAGTAATAGCAGCAATATACATGAATTAAACGTTTAGGCCAACTGCTGGGATCCCTGAGGATCATTTAGCACTTTTTACAACTACTCGAGAAATGAGTTTTTATAGCCAGAAGTTAGGTTTTCTAATACAACAATGTCCATGATAGCCTTCATTGTTATCCTGAATTATAACGAGGCCAAAGTGGATGGAGCCTCATGAAGTCATCATTCTGACGATAATTATTGGTGAAGGTTTAAAGCCAAAATACAGTACCGTCTATTTTTTTTTTTTTTTTTAGTAAATAGGTAGATAGCCGATAAATAAAAATTTGCTTGACATTGGATACAGCAGTTATCAAATCAAGCTTGTCTACTATGGCTTTGAAAATTACCAACTATTCCCTACATCTTGTCAATCTGATTGTGACCTATAAAGCAGATTATAATTTCTTACGACACTTATTTTGGAAGTTAGACAATAATCGAAGTGTTTTTGTATTTATTAACATATTTTGTTGGTTTTTTTCATTATGACAATTATCAGTAGAGAGGATTCAGAGTTCATAAAGGTGTACTGCTTTGCTTGTATTTAAATTTTTTTCATTGTTGCCAGAGGTATAGCCTTCGTTACGTATAGCCAATCATCCATCGAGAAAGAGGGAAGAAATGCTGTCATAAGTTACGTAACGAGGTGCGTTCGAAACCTTATCTCTGAGTAAGTTGGCCCGTCTTCAAAAAAAGTCACTTTTACATTATAAGTACCAAATTTATTCAACCTACGTAATGCAGAATACAGTCAAAATTTGTGTGTAGATATAATGTGTATTCTGAATAAGCGTTATATCTATGAAATGCATAGATAAAAAGTTATTGCCAAAAAACCGTGTTACAGAAGCCCTGAATCTCATAGTAGTATATTAGCATATCTATTTTCCCTAGCTCTTATTTCCATCATCTTTCATACATTACTGTAGTTCTCACCTAAAAGTGAAATGGGTTGCCTGTGTCACCCGTAAGTTAGGGTACTATTAACTAGCTCTCATCCGAGCATCAAATGTTAACAGTTAATGCCTAGCATCAAATGTTAGCATCAAATGTTAACAGTTAATAACCTTAACAGTAGTTTTAAAATACTTATACACACTTCAGGTATTATCTATATCAATCAGTTTCGTATAGGCTTAGATATTTTGACTTGCAGCGTTTTGACAGACCTTTGTTTTTCCTTTATACAGTCCCTTTGGAACTATCTGGAACTATCTAGAATATTGATATTTAAACTAGGTAGTCTTAATTTCTCCTCTCTCCTCAACTCACGTTTGATAGGTTAGTTTTAGATATTTTTTTTTTCACACCCAATTAATAAAACAACACTTTTTATTAGATGATCAGGCAATGAAATAAGCGATATTAAAATAAAACTACTAATCGAATGGTTAGAAAGTATTTAGTTATTAATTTATAAAAATCTTCACAGAAAGTAAATACAATAGTGATATAAACTAGAAGATTTGTAACAATCTTCCGTCAAAACCAGAAAATAGTACATATCTGCATACTCATTAAATTAAAATTTTACTATGGAGAATTTTAAGTTTGAAGCAGTATTTTGCACGCCAGATTTCTTTGACAAATTCTAGTTTTCAAAGTACATGAATTTAAAAACCCTTAGTAAATACACAATACACTTACAGGGTGAATTGGGACTTTCCATTTTATTATCAAAGAAATTGTATGAAAATTATTGATAAAATCTTAATTAAGTTTTGTCTTTAACTCTCCATATACTACTACTCTAAGGCGGCCACGTGGTCACCAGACAAAACAAATTAGAGGAATTTTGCCTATAAGCAAGTCGTCAACGCCATCTATTGGCCACCTAAGAAAATCAGAAAATCTACTGATGCATTTCTAAGATGGCGTAAAAGAGAGCTACATTATCTTTATTACAGTCTTTCCTCATAAGTTAACATGTTAATTGTATTTAGATAACTAAATACAACATGCATTAGGAAAAAACTAATTCAAAATAAGGCAAAATTACACGAGAATTATCACTCATAGCGAAAATACGTGGCATATCATACATAGACGATATGAAGATCCAGGCAAACCTACACCGTATTTTGTACAGAAATACTGCAGTTCTGAGTATAATATAAAAGAATAAAATGTTATGCACTTACAATTCATATTTCTGAACTAACTACAGACTACTTGAAGTAGCAAACTACTTTTAATTCATCGGTCTTAAAAGCATAATATAGATTGGCAGTTCCGACCATCCAGGTATACCAACAAAATTAAATTTAACACTATTTTGAACGGGATTGCTGCACTTCTGAGCGTAAAACAACGTTATTAAGGTTTATTTATAACATATTCAGGTTTCTAACCTAACTGGAGTTTACTTGAAATAAAAAACGATCATTAATACGTCAACTTTAAATGCTGTATAGGTTGGCAATTCCCAAAACCCATCTGTCACTGCTCTTAGACATAAAGGTCTCGCCGTGTTTTATTCTGAACAAATACATGCAGAAAATACACATAGTTTATATTACTTTTTTAGAGGGTTGCTGGTGGGGGGAAGGGGGATGGTAGGAATCCTACAAAAAATAAACATATCAGTAGGAGAACTAACGTATAAATACGTACACAAAATCCTGCAAGATTAACAAACCATATTATTGATGTTGAAGATATAAATCCTAAAATTCATCATAAACAGATGATTGACTCTGTGCTAGAATATTTAAGTAATGAACTTGTACTGCATGAATTGCCTATGTCCGTTAGTCACATAATTTCCTTAATTAAGTTATGTATTTGTGATTGCAGATTTATTTTTAATGGGGAATATTACCAACAAATATTCGGTATGGCCATGGGTAACCCTTTATCACCTCTCTTTTCAAACTTATATATGGAATTTTTTGAGAGACAACACCTCCCGAATATCACACTTATCCCCTTAAAATGGTACCGATATGTCGATGATATCTTAGTAGTCTTACGTGGTGGTATCGATGTAAATGATTTACTGTCTAAATTGAATAATTTAGTGCCATCCATAAAATTCACTGTTGAAATTGAAAATAACAATGTCATCCCTTTCCTAGATGTATTAATACATAGAGAATCTTTCCAATGCAAATTCAGTATTTATAGAAAACCCACAAATAATTTAACATATGTACATTTTTATTCTGTGGCCTAGTACCATCTTAATATTAAAATTTCTATTTTTTCTTCTATGTTCCTATGCGCTTTGCGTATCACGAGTCCACAATATCTGGACCAAGAAATAGAATACATAAAAAAGATAGGAAACGATCTCTGCTACCCACCTCATTTAATTGATTTTTGTTATCAAAAAGCTCACAAAAAGTTTTATAATGTTGCTATTAATGAAAAAGAAATGCCTAAAAATGTACTTAGCTTACCTTATTTTCGTGGATTTGAAACCATAAAATCAATATTTAAATCGTTTAATGTTAATGTAGTGTCTCTATAACAATACCATTAAAGATATGCTAATTAAGAATAGTCCCGTAACAAATAACAACATCATTTACGAAATTCCTTGTAAGGATTGCCCATCGTTTTACGTTGGTCAGTCTAGTAAAAATTTATGTGTTCGGATTAAGCAGCATATGTATACAGTTAGAACAGCCCAGACTTCAAATGCACTGTTTATCCATCTGAGTGAAAAATCTCATTGTATTAATTGGGGTGATACCTCGGTAATTGCTAGATATAATGATTTTGTTTCAAGAAATTTACTGGAATCTGCAATACAAATCACTAATAAAAACAACCTAAATCTTAGTCTGGGAATGTACCATTTAGACCCATACATTTGTAAGATGTTATGAAGGACCTCAAAATAAATGAACAACTAATAAATTAGTCCCACATGTATATAGTTATTATTTCTCTCTCTCTTCTCATCTCTCTCTCTCTCTCTCTCTCTCTCTTGTTCGA
>NC_087218.1:5554285-5557207 GCF_015104395.2 Macrobrachium nipponense
TAATATAATAGGTATAATTAGGTTATATCGTCGCATAGTCACTAGAGTATTCGTGTTAATGCATCGTACTGTTTATTTTGGCCACAAACATAAACAGAATCGAAGCATAAATAGCAAAGTGGCTTATATTTTATAATTTTACAACTCAATTTTAGGATTCAGAGACAGAGAGAATGGTAATAATCTGCAGATTTCCCTTATTTGGGCGGAAAATCTGAAATTCTGCAACACACAAAAATATGTAGATTCAGATTAATAACTGCTAGATATGGCACAGTGTAAAGTTAAAACGGTTTTTCAACAGGCCAACTGGGGAGTTAAGTTAATTATCTCTCTCTCTCTCTCTCTCTCTCTCTCTGTCTTTCTCTCTCTCTCTCTCTCTCAGAGAATTTTCTTCTTCAGTTCCCCAAACTGTGTTGCAACGCCAGATCTGTTAGATCAATGAATTAATCAGAGGATTTGGCCAACACTATTTTTTATGTAGAATGAAAAAAAATGTAAACTATAATCTTTCAATGTCAGAAATACGAATCTGAGTTACAAGAGAGCAGCCATTCTTGATGTTTATCACTATGTTGACACGGGGGGGGGGGCGGGGGTAGTATACCGTCCAGTGTACCTTCTGTGGGTGAAATGTAGGCATTACTCAAGTTCTTGTAGCGTCCTTCGGGCTCCTAGCTGCAACATCTTTCATTGCTTTTACTGTACCTCCGTTCATATACTCTTTCTTCCATCTTACTTTCCTTAACCCTCTTCTAACAATTGCTTCACAGTACAAATGTCTTGAGGTTTTCCTCCTTTCGCTGTCAATTATCCTTTCCAGCGCTGAATGACCTCATGGTTCCTAGTGCTTGGCCTTTGCCCTAAACCTTATATTCCATTCCACAAACGATTCTTGATGTTAATCCCTGATTTGAAGAGTTCCATCATTTGATTAAATTTAGGTCGAAATTGTGTTGAACTCTCTCTCTCTCTCTCTTCTTCTCTCTCTCTCTCTGTCGATGTCTGACGTTATCAGTTGTGCACTGTCATCTTCCTGTGTCCATAATTGGTACCTTGTTTTGCTGTCTTCAAATGATCGATGTTTCGAAGCAGCAGAGAAGACTGACTGATTCCATGATCGGGAATTAGACAACCGTAGTAGTGGATGATATCGAATTCACTCGACCTCGGAAGTTATTCCAAAGTCAAGTGAATTCGTTATGAGCTGCTGGTTTTTCATTAACACTTGTCACCATAAATTGAATGGAATGGAATATAAAATTGAGGCCAAAGCCAATCGCTGGGGCCTATGAGGTCATTCGGTACTTAAAGGGAGACGGGGAGTAAAAGGTTTGAAAGGTGTTAAAAGGGCGAAAACCTCAAAGCAGTTGCACTATGAAACAATTGTTAGAGGAGAGTGGAGAGAGAGACAATATGAAAGGAGGTACAGTAAAAGGAATAAAAGGGGTTGCTGGTAGGGTACGGAGGGATGCTGCTATGAGCCTTCAGTAATGCCTACAGTTCACCGCGTGAGATGCACTGACGTCACTATTCCCCCTACGAATAAGATAACTTTTGACTATTGAAAAGAATGCAAAGTGAATGCGCACCAAATCTGTGTTACTGTCGCTTCGAGAGAAATTGCCCGAATCGAATTTGAGGCTCAATTCTCGTGCGCGAAAGAAAAAAAAAAAAAAATCATTTTTCATCTCGGCTCCTCCTCCTCCTCCTCCTCCTCTTACTCCTCCCCCTGCCAATCATCCCTGTCGGGATTTTCCTTACGAGCAACTTTGAAACGACAGATTATTCGTAAAAATTTCGATCACGAGAGAGGAGTTACTTGCTTGCTGGCAAATGTATACATTCCCGCGATCCCCTGACCTTCAGCCTACGTGCACAATCTCTCTCTCTCTCTCTCTCTCTCTCTCTCTCTCTCTCTCTGTTTGTTTTACCGTACCACAATGAAATTTTTCGAGAAATAATATTTACACATCTATACGTATGTATGTATGTATGTGTGTGTGTATTTTCATTTCCTAATATGAGGCCATTATCATTATTCCCCATGGGAAGGGAAGGAAGGCTCCCGAGGAAAACAAGAAAGCTCTCCTCACCGATACATTCATATATAGCTACTACTTGATGGTGAAAGAACCCCCTAAGAGACAACTTCCACACCGTCGGCCTCTTCCTTCGGCTTCACAGACGTTGATGATCTTTGAAATTCCTCCTAAATGTTAATTTTGTCTCCGTGATGGAAGTCAGCAAGATTATATATATATATATATATATATATATATATACTATATATATATATATATATATATATGAGAGAGAGAGAGGAGAGAGAGAGAGAGAGAGAGAGAGAGAGAGAGGAGACTTATGATGACCTTGAACTCGTTTCATTATGGGTTCTGCATCGTAAAATATGCGCTTCATTTTCACGCAGTACGGAATCGTTGTCATTTTACAGAACTATTCTAACCCACAAACACATCATTACAACTATATGTTCTCCTTCAGAAAATTCCGAATCCGTAGGAAGAGATTTGCATATCTCTCCCTTTGGGTAGAGATTGTCGCCAGAAGAGCTGACAAGGTCTGACAGAAGACATTCTTGGGGCAAATGAGCGGACGATTAAATTTATTTGCTCTAATCAATCTTTTAACAGAAACTCTGATAAGGTCATTTAAATGGTGGCTATTCAATTTTTATGGTGTCATTTGGTTTTCCTTCCAATATTTCCTTTGCTAATTCATTGAGCTGCTGTGGCAGATTTCCTGAGAACTTTTGAGCGGACTTTGAACTTTGGAGTTAAGCTGGCTACACACGATCAAGTAAACTTGACAAGTATGCTTGATCAAGTGACTTGTTCAAGCAAACTGGACCGTCTGTATGGTGAGACTGATCAAGTATTAGACTTGACAAGTCGCTTGAGG